>NW_006800144.1:361309-364578 GCF_000485575.1 Poecilia formosa
GCCTCACCTGTGGTGGCGCTGCTCCAAGATTTACTGAAGAAGACAAGATGAAAACCTCAGAAGACACGAGAGCAGCTTCCTTCTTCAAGAAATGTAAACACAAAAAGGGTCAGGTTTTAACGGTTGTAAGGTTTCTCTTTTGTCTTTTCTCATATTAGTGCTAGACTCACGCATTTGTTTGGTTGTAATTACCCAAAATGCCTTGCGGTTCAGTCAACTTCCTGCTTCCTGCCTACCTTTTCAGGTGAACCAGTTCACTTTTTTGATCCACACCAGAACCATTTAGACCTCCCCAAACAAACCAGATGAACTAGAGTTCGACCGAAGCGGATTCAACAAACTTAACCCTCAGTTTTACTTGTTTGAGGTATTGGTGAATCTGTTTTGATTATTTGAATTGTAGTTATTTCCTACTTGTTTCAAATATTGTGTTCTCCTAAACCCCTTAGTTGTTTTTTTTACTTTTAACTTATGCACATATTTTATTTCTGCTGCCACGGACTGGCATGGTAAGTACTGTTTTGGCCACTTATCTACTTTTTTCTTCAGGTGCAAAATAATTAAGTACACCGCAGGATGTTTTAAGCCTATTTTGACAACCGTGTATTTATTTTTTATAAACTGTTCATAGTGTTCTGTAAACACAAAGCTGTGCAACCCCAATAAATAACAAATATCTCCGATTCCGATTAACAGAGGAGTTGACCCACCGCTGTCTCGGCTCACGTGTCTTTTTCATCGTTACCTTTTAGTCCTGGCACAAACCACCCTGATGGCATCGTTTATATTTATTATAAACAACCTGGCTTGGGAAAAAACAAAAAAAAAAATGCTTTTATTGCTTGGCTGATGCTGTGAACATACAATATAATGTACATGAATCAAACCAGAGGTTTCCAGATTTGCTTTTTAAAGCCCCTGGAGGGAACTGCCAAAACACACTTAGCCAAAAAAAATGAAAAAATACAAATGGAAAAAATACAGTAGAATTTAAAGAAAGTGTTTTATCATGTATGCTTCAAGTAAACGTTTTTTTTAAGCATTCCAAATGTAAATCTCATATTTTTCTGACAACTACTTGGCATTTTGAGAAATGTCGCTCACAGAGTGAACCCTTTAAAATCTTAAATGTTGATACACAAGACAATTATTTGTCTTATAAGAGTAGGACCTTACATTTTTAATACTGTGAGCAATTTCCCCCCTGAAATGTCACTGATCAGACAGGAATGTGTTCTCTCTCTTCTTCTCTGAACTTCTTGGTCTTCCCGTTAGTTTCACCTCCCATCAACTTGTTCACACATCGTTTCATTCTCTTTTTCTCAAAAGATGCTTTTCAACAATACCTAAAAAGAACCGATACATCATTTATCTCAAATCTGAAAGCATTTATTGACGCCAATTTAAATCCCTGCGTGAGAACCGTTTCCGTGCAACGCTGCATGTAAATAAATCCAGCTTTGGCTTTTTAGCATTCCTGATAGTTTTGGTTTCACAAACTGACTGGTGTTTAAAACTATTTATGACTTTTTCCACAATCACATAAGAAGACTAACTTATTTAACTTTTATTTATGTAGGTTGTCCTGTTGAGATCCAACTTTCCACTGACAACAGAGACCCGTTTAAGAAATCTACAGTCTTGTTTTTGTGGTAAATATTTATTAAATCGCGGCCATAAGGCTAAAGTTTGGTTTCCTTAAAACTTAACATTATTCCATAGGATTTCAGGAGATTTAGGCAGATTCTTTGACTATTTTCTGGGAAATAAAGGCTTTTATATTTCAAGTATAATTGTAATCGACATACGGGGATATCCTGCAACTCATCTGGTGTTAATGTCAACTTTACTGACAAGTTTTTGTTTTGACTTTTTCATTGGGATAAGGAGAAAAGTTTAGCTTTACTAACATTGATGTTCTCCCATTTCCCATTCTTCCCAGGCTTTACTCTGATATCTGAACTTGATCAGTGTTAAATCTGGTAAATGTACAATGATGTGAGTTGTGAACCTAAAAAGATTGAATGTTGGAGTTAAATCAAAAAGTTGTCCAACAAAGTGTTCGTTTCAAGAAAAGCATAATTAAGCAAGATTGTTGATTTTCATAGTGTTTCTCTAACAGAACGACTGTCATCTAATAATACAGAATATAAATAACATCAAAGGTAGAAAATGCTTTAAAATGACATATTTTAGATTCAGAGGCTCACTGCAGACCCTCCCTCTGAAAACCACATGTCGACAGCCGACTATTTTGTGCCATTTTTAGACTTACAGTACTTGTTGAATTTCTACCTTTCCATTTCGATGTTAAGCCGTCGGCAGCACACACAAACACACACACACGCACACACAATCTAAGTATCAGTGAGCATTTTCTTCATGGATAAAACGTGGGCCAGAGGGAGTTCAGTAATTGAACTCCAGTCAGCAAAGCTTGGAAGCACCATGCTACGCCGGGTAAAAGAGGGGGGGAAAAAAGTTATTATTCATCTCAAAGACACACAGACGTGTACACAAGCACAGTCTGTAGAGATTAGGGGGCTGAAATCCACACAAGCTCCAACTTGGGCAGGAACAACATTCGTTCCACAGTGAACTCGAAGGCCGAATTGGGCTTACAGAACCACGTTTGAAGAGCACCAGTAATAATAACAATAATAATAATCTTTGTGTATTGTTGTTGCATAAGCAAATAAATATAGAAATGATTAACTTCACAGTCGGTGCGTTCTGCCTGTTGTTCAGCTGAATAAGTCAGAATACTTTTCTCATTCTTTGTCTCGCTCGCTTTGTGTGCGTTTCATTCGTTCACAGGGAGGAATCCACAACGCGCTCTGTACACACACGCACGCACGCACACACACACACACACACACACAAAAGTTGAAGTAATTTCAGCTGGTACTCAGTATGCATTGATGTAAAACAGCATTGTGTGATGGAAACATATTCCCTTGAATCATGGAGATAATTACAGCTGAATGTGACGCTCAGTTTCGTAGACGTAAGCACTTGCACACATGCATTTAAAAAAATCATTTATATCAAGGTTACAGCTGCATCATTGGCACTTTTTAAATGATTAAATTATCAGTTGTAATCCCAGCAGTGGACAGATTCTGGACTGCAAGATGTTTTTGGATTGTAACTTTCAAAATAATATTTTGATTATATAAGTTCAATTTTAAGACAGATATTCTTCTTCTTTTAATTTCCAGAATGTGGTCTATTCATTTGCCTCTGGAGTGTTACCTTTACTGTGATAT
>NW_006800144.1:364631-430915 GCF_000485575.1 Poecilia formosa
TATACATATAATGAGAATATTGAATTTATTTTATTCATGTCTTTTTCAAACATGATTCTAAAATAAAAAGGGATAGGTTTAAAGAGGTCATCAGCCTTTTGGTGTCAAGTTTTTGTCAAGTTTTACAAAGAACTTCAAAATGTAAAGGGTCAGTGGGGCATACATGATGAAAGTCAGTAGAAAGTAGAAATGCAATCCTACTGAAGTTGGCACAGAAAGACATGAAAAAACAAAAACAAACACCGATTACTGATGGACTGGAAGCATCTGAGGGAAACACATTGAGAAGCAGCTGAACATAACACTGAAAAAACTCAAAGTTCGGGGAACAATAACCAAACAGACTACAGAACACTGGAACGAACAAGAACTACAAGTAAAATGTCAACACAAAATACTAGGTTTAGTAAAAATGAAATCTGTATTTAAAATAGAGACAATTACTTGTGGGTGTTCAAAACGACTCTGTTCAGTGGGACTTCCTCTGTTTGGTCCACACCTTCTACATCTGACTTCAACAAAAATATTTCTTCTTTCAACGCAGGACAAACACTTTTGTAGCAGTAGATAATCTACTAGACAGAATAGATAAACCTATCCAACTTTTAATGCAAACAAACACTCACTCATAAACACACGGCTAATCTCGAAATCATCACGCTCATGCATTCAACTCAGGAACAACTCTGTCTTTTGTCTGGAGTCCCCTGAGGACGGCGCTGTTGAGTGTCATTAGACGTCGGCGAGAAAGAAAATAACACGGAGTGAAAGCTCCCTTGATTTGCATTCAGAGGTGAATGCAAAGGCAACATCGTCTTAATCAATAACCAGTGAGACACTTACAGATAAAGAGGAGATGCTGGAAGTGTAGCATCAATTGATGCTTAAATGCCAAGAAAGGAAACATTGAATAGTAATCATTGGGTAATACAATGACGTGGCGCGCCTGATCAAGGCTCTAAATGCAAAACAGCTACCGCTGTGATTTTGAGTGTGCTTAATCATCTCCGGTTCCTGTTATCCGCTTTTATCCACTTTTTTTTTTTTTCTTCTGACACAACACGCTTGATTTTATTTTTGCATGCTGCAAAATGTGTAGGAACCCAGATCAATGTTTTTTTGTTGTTGTTGTTTTGTTAAAACCAGTTTCCTGGCAACAAACTTCTGACCAATCACACAACCCTTCCACACAGAGCTCTGTTGAAATGGTTTGTTTCCTGTTTAGTGGCTTTCTGCGAACAAAACCCCGCCATTTTCACCACGCTTCAATGTCCATGAGAGTTGATTCTGGCACTTTGGATTAAATATGCCAGAGCCCTTAAAAAGCACCAGGGATTGGGATCCTGTTAAACTGCCGATGTTTTGTGTTCAACATGTACGGCATAAATTAATAATATTTCAAGAAAATTGAAGCTCCATTAAAAACATTAATACATCAATCCTTTATAAGGAAATGAAAATATAAGTCACTCAAATAACTGGAATCGCACTATAACAAGATAGAAAGTGTATTATCAACAAGTCATATCAAAACTTAAGAGAATTCACCATTAGCCTAGTGCTTCAGCAAAGATGTGCATTATTACTGAAAATTTAAGTGGCAGATACATTTAATACATAATAATAATAAAGCAATGTACATTTTAGGTCACACCCTAATAGAAAACTACAGTAGCTTTCATAACCCAATGAATTCCTTTTTGGAGTGACGTATTAAGGCTGTCCTGCAACAACTGCCCTGTCCAGTTGGGACGACCTCTTTATGTCAAAACAAGGGACTGGAGAGACTGGAGAGCCCTAAAAGTCATCGGTGATTAAATTAGGTGTCACAGAATCAGAGCATTATTAAATATACAGAGCGCAGGACAAAGTTATCATATGCCATTTGGGATACAGAGAGAGCTAAAGGACACTACGAGGGGTGGAGGGCGTGGTGTTGCACGTTAGAGTAAGACCCTGAACATTTATTCTCAAAGGAAAATCTTGCTATTCACACGACCACCCGGCTTTTTGGCGCAGGAATGGGGACATCAAATCCCATTTACCACTAAAGATATAATTACATTCTCCTCAGATTTAATTAAACTCTTCTTAAAATTGTATTTCGCACAATTCTGGCCTTATCAATCAACCTTTTGTGTCTGCCGACCCTCTCTGAAGATCCCGCAGGGTTCGTTTTCTCGCTCTCCTTCTCCTGTGACATTTCGAAGCAATTAAATATTTAGGTTATCACGGATTTTTTTTTTTTCTCTCCCCAACTTTCCTCAGTACCACTAGACTGTGAGGACATCAAAAAGGTTGAATGCCACTGTGAACACCGCTCGCCTTGTAAGGTCTTCATATGAAAAGTGGAAAGGTTGAATAATCAAGCCTTGAAAGGAGTGAGTACATTGGCACCCCGGCGTGGCAGTCAGGACGTTCATCCTGCAGAGAACAGGTCTTCTCTGTGAATCTCTCAGCGATGCAGGTCTTTCTTTTTGGCGACTGCTCGCTGTCCTTGTGAACACATACTTCCCCCCCACAAGATGTCGTAGCAAAGTAATTACAGTGATCCTGTGTAACACTGTGTTGTGGCAACCTGTGCATGGAGCTAAACATGAAGTTAAACAACACAGAGCACGATTAGCTGAAGATTTGTCCAAATTTGGTGAACTGCAACAATGCACTCATATAAAACTGCGACGTTAAAAATGTCAGTTGAGATAACTCTGACTTTCACATGTTAAAACAAATTCACATGAATAAAGAATAGCATTTAGCTTTAAATATATGTTGTTTTTTCTACCATGGGAACTCAAGTTAAATTACTGGAATAATTAACATATTATTAGGTACTTTGTTTGCCTGTGTCCTTGTAATACTAGCCCCCAAATTAACTGAATTGATTCTGACATATTCTTACCTATTTTTGGAACTACAAGATGCAACTATTTTATGCTTACAGTTATTATAAAAATGATGTACATATTAAACAGAACTAAACAAAAAAAGAGGCCAATTTCAAAGTCACATTTCTTCTAAGAAGCTTCAGCAGGTCATCACCACAATGCCTCCCCATTATGCTGTTCCCAAACCGTTCTGCATTGAGCTGAAGTAGTTAGCATGATGTGCAGCTGTTTACTAACTGCTGCTGCCACTAGTCTGATGGAGCTGAGTGGGAGGGAGATGTGGGTGAAGAATTAGTCAAACATGCATGAAAGAATTAAAGCAACACTCCAGGTATATTTTTTAAACCATATACTTTACATAAATACAATCATTTTTGTATTTATGTGGTGTCCCTAGTGGCAGTGTTGGTACTTTGCTCTCCTGTACTTTGGGTGTTTTTGTTTATTCTGCTCTAAACATGATGCCGTCCTCTCCAGTCATGTTCTAAATTTATCATCACCGAGATCTTGGTTGGCAGCATGGTGGCCCTCTGTGGGGTTTACCAGGAATGCACACCGCGTAAATAGACAAGCTCGCTTGCAAAGATTCGGGAATGGAGACTCTGCACACCCTTTCCCTTCAGTTGACATGGTTAATGTCCACTCTATGGCTAACAAAATAGATGAAGTCCTGCATAACTCGAAAATCTTGGGTATGCCGCAGATGTCCTGCCCCGTGTTTCACCAAAACACGGGGCAGTAGTTTGGCTCAGTGACTGCAGGCTACAGATGTCTCAAGCCGAACACAGAACGGAGCTTTTGTGGAGGGAAATGGTGGAATCTGTTTTTATATAAAGGAAAGTTGGTGTATTGATGTCACAGTATTGCCGAAAAAATTTAGTCCTCACCAGGAATTATTATTTATAGACTACAAACCATTTGATTCACCGAGGGAGTTCCCCTCATTTATTTTGGCCAGTGTTTTCATCCCATCACTAGCCTGCACATCAGATGCTGAGCGATAGCTCGCTGAGCCGATAACAGACATGGAGAATAAACACCCAGGCCCTCTCATCGTTGTTCTCGGCCATTTTAACAACACACAGATTTCCAATGAACTTTCAAAAAATAGAGAAAGCATATTATGTATCCAACTAGGGATAGAAACACACTGGACTGGTGCTACACAGCTGTAATAGATCCATATCACACTGTCACCAGGCATGCTTTGGGACTTTTTGATTATAGTCTGCTTCATCTCATTCCAACTAATAGACAGAAATTAAGAACTTCTATGCGTGTGGTTTGGACTGTGGACAGAGCAGTCAAAACAGAAGTTGCAGGCATATTTTGGCTGCATATATCAGAGCGGTTTTAAAGAACAAGGTCTTCAATCATGGATTTAAATGTACTTACTGAGATCATAATTTCTTACATCTATGCAGACCAAGATCTTCCATATACACATCAATAATGAACAATGATTCACTTCACATCTGAGGAATCTGCAAAGGAACAAGGAAGAGGCTCACAGGAGTAGAGACCAGGCTCTGCATAAGCAGGCCAAGAAGACAGGGCACAGCAAGAAGCTAAAGAAACCACATCTCAGCAGGTGACTCAACATCAGCTTGAAATGCTCCAACATATCTAAAGGAACTCCACACACATACACACACACGCACACACATGGAGCAGAATCCTTTTCTGGCAGATGACCTGCAGGTTTAAAGATGTACTGCTCACACCTCCCACCAACCCATCCACATTTCACTTTGAAACAAACGCTTCCCATGCACCAGCCACCCTTCAACTCCACAGACCACCTGCCTGGATTTAAGATCTCTGAAGAAGATACAAATGGGATTTTTGTCAGAAGACAAGGAAAGCTCAAAGACCTGACGATGTCTCCCGCCTTCTTTTTGAGAGCCTGCGCTAACCAACCGACTCCCAGCTCTTTGACAAGTCTGTGAAGCTGTGTGAAGTTCCCTCCACTGTCGTCACAGTGCCCAGAAAACACACCATCGCAATAAATACAACCTGGAGAACTTCGTAGGCTCCCTGCAGTTTGTCTACAGGACAAACAGATTGACCGATGATGGAATCAACACTTCATCCTGCACCACCTTGATAACCCAACGACGTTCATTGTGATCCTGGTTGTGGACTTCATCTCGGCCTTCAACACCATCGACCCAGGCAAACTCCCTTATCATTTTCTCTTCAAATGTCTTCATCGATAGCAAAGTGAAACTGAAGTGAGCGTCCTTGTTTGTGGGCACCAGCTTGGCAAATGAAGCCGATTCTGAATCATGGTGTGAAGTGCTTTGCGCTTTGCATTTTTAGAATATGCCCTGCATGCTACTCATGTGGTCCCCGAGGGTAACCGTGTGCCTGGGGTGCTGGGTTGGCTAGCTCTGATTTAGAAACTGTCAAATGTCAAAGCTTTGCAAATGTTTTGGGCGACTGGCCAGCTCCCTTTGTCCCAATCACTCCCTTTTCAGGAGAACTTTAGGATATTATGTTCACAAGCTGCTATATTTCAATCCAAACTTTGTGAAAAGACTAAGTTCACACTTAGCCAAAGAAAAAACAAAACATGCAAACTTTAATAAAAAAAAAAGAACTTTCTTTTCAGGCACCAACAGCACTTTGGTCATGTTGGTGTTTAAAGTGCTACATAAATAAAATTGGTATGGTATAATAACATGTGGTTGTTTTTCTCCCATTGTATTTGCTACCATCTACATTTCTAAGCACTAATCTGCACTGTAAACTCTGTTCAAGTATGAATGAAAAATAGCAAGTAGAGCCAGACAAACCTTTCCATTTTCCAGTCTCAAAAATCACACCAGCGTTCTGGAAACCGTCGTACAGTGGAACTTATTAGTTTCGATACACAGCATTTTGACACGTTTCAGAAAAGTCCTTTTCTGAAGAGAGTAATACATCAGTGGTATGAAAATCAGGATTTTTTTTTCTGTTTTCTGCCATAAATGCTACTGAAGAAATTTCTCTTGGCTGAAATCTAGTGATCTGCTCTGTCTCTAAGCACTTCAGCTCAACCCAACCAAGAAATGGCAAGATCATTGCGCAGATTTAACTCTGTCCTGGTGTGTTTTTGCCTTAAACACACCCTCCAGCTGGTCCCATGTAGAACATTTATTGCTACATAGCACCCTGAATCTAGAAAACCACATAGCCCCAAAGGGCTAAGACTATGACATTGGCATCTGAGAGGCGTAACTACAGAGGATAGACTTAAACTTATCTCCTGCCCTTAAAGGAAGTACACAGAGATGTCTGATCTTGATTTTTAAGTGTTTTGTGAAAGATATTTCTCTTTCTACCAGTTTCTGATATATCTGATTTGCATAGATAAGGATATATTCATAGGGAAGAGTCATGCCGCATTCACAGAACATGCTACCCTCAGCCATTGTCCAGCAGCAGTCAGAGATGTGACTTTTCTTGTGTGCAGCAGCAGTGCTAAGCTGTCGGCACCAAGAAGGTGTGAAAGAAATCCTCCATACGGTCAGTCTCAGAAAAGTGTGCTCAAAGCAAAACAGATTGGACTGTAAAGTTACCTTCAAAAGTGCTCCTAAAAAGAAGTCAAGTGCATAATGCGAAAAGTACCGAGAGTGTGTGTATCTTGACATCTCTTACTGTGTCTGGGGCCTCTGCTCTGATCCCTTTCCTCCTCCTTCCAGGGAGCGAGGGACGGATCACTCCTTCTTCAAAGTCTCCCTTTCATCTCTATCCCATCACACTGTCCTCTGGGGGAGGAGGAGTGGCACAAGCACACAGGACTGGCTTTCTATGCATCCATCTCCTCTCTTGTTCCTAACGACCTTCTCATCTTCCTCTTTGCATCTTTCTGGGACACTGTTAGTCCCTTTTGACCCTCAGAAATGTGTCACGCTTGAGGTTTTTGTGTCTCGACCTGCATTTTTACATGAATGCTTCCTTTCTTTCCTTTTACTATTGCTCTTGTATTATTATTTTTCTATTAAAATCATTGCCTGCTGTCAATACTCTTGCTTTAGTTCAAGTCGTTTGCATTTTGGACACCAGCAGTAATTTTATTTTTAGCTTGAAGAACCCATTTTATTGACGTTTCATTCCACAGTTGTTACACATGGAATTATATGAGGTGTGAACTTCAGACCAACACATTTTTTACTTTAGCATTACATGTTCTTATGATTAAACGGCTGATATTAATGAAAGTCTACTTTGGACTCAGATTGGAAGCAGTTCTGGAGGCATGTTGTTCTGACTTAGCACACTCTGACCTGATAACTGTGGGTGGCACTTTATTCTCTGGAGTCTCCTCTTGGCAGCTGAGTAGCATATGTATTCAGAATCCCACTATCCCCCTCCCCACCACACCACAGTTTTCCACTCTCACTTCCTTGGGTCTCTACCCCCTGGGGGTCTACTAAATTTACAGCTTTGGGTTCCTCGGAGTTTGTAAAAACGCTGTTCCAACAGACTAACATAACCACAGGGACGGTTAATGCACAACTCTGGGAATAACATTTTGCATGACCCCACTGCCACTTTCTTCCACGCAGACTAACATGCTAACAGTGGTCTCATCACACTCTCCAAAAGGGTTCTGAGTGGATTTAGTGTGCGAAAGCTTGGATTCACTTGATGATAGAGAATGTTTATTTTTTTCCCCTTTTTTTGTAGTCATGATGGCGGACAGCGTCTTTGTTGTTTCTTTCATTGCTTCCATCTGTTATTTCAAACAAGGCCTCTGTTGTAAAGTTTGGACTTGAGACGCCATTTCTTGTTTCATTTCATGCACAAAGCCTTTTCTTCAATGTCTTTCGGTTTGTTTGAGCATCTTCATAGTATGCGTAGGCCTCCATTGGAGTTGCCTCTTGAAACTGTTCCTGTGATGTTCACTGACCACATCTCAATCTGTTGTCATGAAGAGCAGGGAATCTGGTTGCCATGCCTCCGAATCTGTTGCAGATCATGTGGTTCTGTAGGCATCTTCAAGCTATAGCCTTTGGAAGGCTCTAGGTTTATTGTTCCAGGTGAAATAAGGTCAGAGTCAGAAGCTCCACAAGAAAGAAGTCCATATTTAATAGCTATGTATTGAACGAGCAATAAAATCTGTGCCCCATCAGCTGGAGTCTATATAACATACCGTAACCCTCTGACTTTTCTGTTTTTGACATTTCTGAACAAAATATCAAACTTTTTCATGACATTCAATTTTTTTTTATGTTCCTGTGTCTTAACTACACTTCAGAATCCTCTGGAATGGGCTTAAGGAAATCCACGAGGTTTCCTTTTTGGCAATAAGTTAATATTTTTTGGTGTGTGGAAAATGATCAGTTTCAAAAACCTTCTGAATCAGCAGGCACTGGCCGTCACCTAGCAACCCAATCGGAGCTACAGGGTGTTTGGTCAGCTGGATTTACTGCTGTATTGGTTACTGGAAAAAAACAATTTTTTTGTTGTCTTATCATCCAGAAACCATTTGCTGCATTCGTGTAGAGAAGACGCTACTAAAGCTTTTCAAAGATATACTTTTGCATAGTTGTGCATGTACTTACAGATCATTTTGAAAGGAGCTCAGCAGAGGCAGAACTGACCAGACTAAAATCTCATTAACTAAAAAAATATTTTGTGCAAAAAATGCAATGAACATGTTTGGTATAGACCAGCCTAATCTGTCCAAGGAAGCATAATATGTCAATTTTGGGTGCTGAGACCTCACCAATATAAATAATCATATGCAACTAAATACCATCACAAAATCCACACAGTGACAGTAGAAACTTCAAGTGGATATAGCTTACTGTGATATGTGCTGAGTTATCAATTCAGAGATTCGTGGCCTGTTCGGACATGTCTAAAAGGATTGTTTAATTTTTTCACTTCTAGGAGCACCTTACAGTGTTGGAGGACTGCTTCTTGCCAACGTAACCTTATTCCAGCACAAGTTATTTTAATTTCACTATGATGTCTTGCCAAGACACATAGTCTGTGTGTGTGTGTGTGTGTGTGTGTGTGTGTGTGTCTGCCTCTTTCATCGTCTGGGACTGTGCTTTCCACAGGTACGCCAAAGCCAAGGGCCGTGCTTTAAATTCATTATCAGCTGTCTTAAAGACGAGGAGCCAATCTGTCTGAGAGGTGTCTGAAAGAGTGTGCAACACCATCATAACAGAATGAGCTGCAGCGAAATGCCAGCATACTCCCTGAAGTGGGTTGTCTGTCTAAATGATGTGTGCATGTGCACAGGCCGGTGCATTTGTTTCTGTGTGTTTAAAAAAAAAAAAAAAAAAAAAAAAAAAAAGGCAAACCAGACAATGGGCTTATAAGAGCAAAAACTTAGTGTTCAACAATCGATGTTGTGTTCTATGATTAGTTTTTAATGGCACTGTTATGGTTTTTGCGATGTCAAGACGAGCAATATCTTTGGCTGTCGATAAACAATAAAATGGAACAAAACCTCAAAGCAAAGCAGAAGTTTACAGCTCTGGCACCTGTCACACACAGTCCTGACTCCGGTCCGAACAGTAAACTTCTAGCATGAAATAAAATAAACAATATAAACAAATGTTTACATCAATATGGAAATAACTGATCCCTTGAACTTGTCAGCATCCAAAGCAAAAAAGCGAGTGTGTGTCTGTGTGTGTGTGTACTTGTTTATAATACAACATAAGGGACCAATGTCAGTATTTACCAACAATAGGAAGTCCTCACTGTTTTGCAGGTCCTAGTTAGTTTTAGAGGTTTGATCTGAATTAAGTTGATTAGTTGTTAGGGATAGACTGGTAGTGGTTAGGGATAGGGCTAGGGGAGATGTTTGGCTTACGCTACACACAGCAATTAAATATTCTGCCACATTTTAACTGCAACTGGATTGTTCCAAGTAGAGCTTTCTTGTATATTACATAATGACAATAAAGTTCTAAAATTGATGCACAAAATTTTCTTGAGATCTGTTTACATTTTCTCAAAAGCTCTGTATAATACATTGCAACACCAAATTGAAACATTTTTCAATGTACTAGCATTTTTAGCAGTTTCAATAAACCCAGGTCTAGCTTATGATGATGAGTTCAAAAGTTTTATGTCAAGCTAAAAGTTAAGATTAACTTGCATCCTGTCTCATACATGGGATTTCTTTCTTCTTCGTTTTTAATAATACAGATCACAAGGTCCTTATCACTTACACATTTTCATGTTCAAAACAAGACGTAAATATTACTATGTTTAATGTTGGATTAATGTAATAACACTGAACCAACTTATGTGACCTTAGTTAAGACTGATTACACACACACAAACACACACACACACACGCACTCCAATGACCTTTGCAGGAAAAGAAAACTTTTGGTGGGAACCTTTCCAATCGGCAACAATTATCATCCGTCATGCTCGTTGCACGGCTCAATAAACATGACTTTAGAGAGTCTCCTCTGTGCCAGGGTAGCTGCATCACAATTTTTCTACCACTCTGAAGTAACTGCTAGGTGATGATGTGAATCTTCAATTTGACGCCACTTCCTGAAAGCTACACTAACCATGTCCGAAGTTCTGGGCTCTGTTGAAATTCAAAAAGGTGTTTAAATTCACATCTGCATTTAAAGCAAGGCTTCGTCCAACATGAAGACAACCCACTTCAAACGTAATCTTCTTTGGTTGTGCTCGTGGGTTATGTATGTGTCATCCATCCATTACTCCACGTCCGGTGACTCTGGTGTTTCAGCAGTTGAAAAGAAGGGAGAAGTCGAGACACAGAGAAGAAAACAGAAAGAAAATGAAAGACAGTACACAAAATGACAACTGGCTGACAAAACGGCATTCGCAAGGGACAAAGGGAGAAAGAGATTGTCAAGAAAAGAACGACAGGAGCAGCGTAATAAGAGGCTGACAGGGCGCGAGAAGAATATCGAGGAACATTTTCGCGATAGGAGAAAGCATTAAAAAACTGAAGCAGAACTTTGCCACTTTTAAAACGATTTTTTTTAATTGTTATTTTACTGCGTGAAAAAGATGCAACCAGCATCATGGCACAGTGTAACAAACTATCAACACAGTTTCACAGCATAAAAGCTGAACATCTCAATCTCTGAGCCTCTTTGCGTGCGTGTGTGTGTGTATTTCAGGGTATGAGCAAATAGCTGCGCACGTGTCAAACTTTGCAAAATCTTGTGTGGGAATTTCCACCTCCTGGCGTGACTTGGTGTTTTACCGAACAGAAGCTTTAGGCATTATTATTGTAAGGTGGCTCAGAAGATACAAGATTTGAGGGGGCACGTCTTCTCCTCGTTTGTTTACAGAAATTATGGAGTCTTGTTGATTTTTTACAGCATATTTGAACCAGTGCATGCTGCCCAGAAAGATAAGGCCTTCTGAAATAATCCGTGCAGAGGAATCGCAGTGGTCTGTTTACTTTAAAAGCTCCCATACATAATTATTTAAAATGTCATCATGTTCCTCTTTATTTTTTCTGAAATTGAATTATATATGTAAAGCCATGCGCTGAAAATAGATGGCTATTCTATACTTAGGATGTGGCGCTTCTAATGAGATTAGACTGATGAATCCTGCCAGCAGCAATAGCATGATATACCGCTAATAGAGCCAGTAAAAGATGACATTTTTTCAATGGATTCGCGTGTTCTCGATAACAATTATTGTCGCGTTTTGTGCAAGATTCCCATTGTGCCACGTTTATTTCCTTTTGGCCGACGTGCCACAAACCGACACGATCCGTGACTTTCAGAAGCGGGACGCGGAAGTCTCGGGAACTTAATGACCTGACAAAATTTTCCTCTGAAAACGGTGGCAAAGGGCCAGATGGAGTTTCTGCAGAATCACCACTTAATTGGCATCGAGTGGAAACTTCTGCTCACAGGATTACAAGTATTAAAGACCCACAATGAAATATGTCTGCTTCTTCTCAACTATCGCTGGTAATGACCCTCATCACCGAAGTCCAATCTGCTTCCACATCATTCCAGTTCCACTTCAACATTATTGAAAGAAGTGACTGTAACCATTTAAATATAGATTTCTTTAAACTTATTGTTCGTTAAATATGCACGATCTCTCCGCGCATGGATGGGTTCTCTCTGAGTTCACCCACTCCCCCGAGCCCCACAGAAAAAAGACACGACTGGTGGGTTGACTGGTGTCTAGAATTTACACTTTGTTTGACCTCTGTGTTGCCTGGTGATGGATTGGTGACCCGTCTTGTTTAATGACTGCTGGAAAAACGGCAAGCAGGTTTAGACAACGGATGATAAGATGGACGGATGGGAGAATGGATCATTTTGACTCAAAGTAAAACCAAAAATCCCACATAAAATAAAACCACAAGAACATTTTCAAAGTTGAAACACAAACTGAACCCATACAACACCCCAGTAAATGTCATATTTAATAGTACAATGGGCGTCTGTCTTCCCAACGAGGAAGATAAACATGTATTTAGCTTTTACTTACAATCACATACAGACCAAGACATACACACACACAGACACACAAGTAGTCATAGTAAGGACTTACAATGCAGCAAGGGTGAATATAGAGACTGGGTAATGTCAGATTTCTTTGCAGAGAAGATGAAAGAGGGAAGATCAAACAGCCGGTAAAAACGTGATTCAGGAAATGTCACTCATATAAAGACACACACACACACACACACACACACACACACACACACACACACACACATGCGCGCACGGAGGCACAGCAGGACATTTTAACTTCCAAGCAAAGGAACACCAGAGCTCATGTAAGCTTAAACCGTTGTCAGGTAACACACACGTGTGTGTTGTATTTGTGGTAATCACCATCAACTCTGAACAGCTAAGCTTCACTTTAGCATCATCAACTGTACAAGTCAAAAAAAGCACTAATTTAGTGTAAACCAACAATCTTTTTTAAAAGCTCCATGGACTACCTTTTTTAGACAGTAGTTGTAATAGGGAAGTTAACTTTTCCCATTACAATGCTTCTCAAAACATTGTTCAAATTGAAAGAGGCAAAATAATAATGGAGTCCTAGATGTTCTCATTTCGTTCCTGTTTGTCCTTTGAAGGATGATTTTAATATCAGCCTTGAGAATTCTCTTACAATTTACATACAAGAAGAACGTAAGATGAGAAATCGCCAAAGAAAAGACCAGCGGCAGTTCTAGACAGAACGCTTTATCAGAGAACAGGCCGTCCGCACTGCACAGATAACTTGTTTTTTTCCCCCGCATCTTCGAGAAGAGATATAAAAATCGGCTTCGACGGCAAGCCTGAAATACAATTAACGAAGCTCAGTTTATCTTTACCTTACTTGGCTTTTGTGTCTGTGTTGCAGTTCATAAAAAAGCAGGGATGCTTCTTCCCTCAGATTTATTCGAGTTTCCTAATGTTCTCCTTTTTTTATATAAACGTAACCAACAACGACATATAATACGCACAAATTAATTCTGCAAGGCCAGTTGGTGCACAAGTTTTGACTGTGGGGTGTGGGCCTTGATCAGACTAACCTGACTCCCAATGTGAAAAGATAAAGAAGCTTATAGTGATAAAAGTCTGGTGCAATCAACACATTCCTCTGGTACTTCCCTGTAAGTGTACATAAGAGTTTGTGTGTGTTGACTAATTAGACTGGCTGGACACGTCTTTATTGGAAGGGTCAAGCAGAGCAATTCAGTACTCAAGTGGTTTTCAGTGCTTTGTGAAAGACTAGAAGAAAAGAAGTGGGAAGATGTTTAGCAAGCACTTAACAGTTCAAAAAGAGTATTTATGAAAATCATATTTATGTTTACATTAATATGCATTTAAATAAATGAAATGAAATGAAATGAAATGGCGTTCCTGATCCATCCATCCATGTTCTTCCACTTTATCCCGGGTCGGGTTGTGGGGTCAGCAGCCTAAGTAGGGAGGCCCAGACTTCCCTCTCCCCAGCCACTTGTTCCAGTTCTTCCAGGGGAATCCCAAGGCGTTCCCAGGCCTACCGAGATACATAGTCCCTCCAGTGTCCTGGGTCTTCCCCGGGGCCTCCTCCCAGTGGGACGTGCCCGGAACACCTCACCAGGAAGGCATCCAGGAGGCATCTTGACCAGATGCCTGATCCACCTCAACTGGCTCCTCTCGACGTGAAGGAGCAGCGGCTCTTCTCTGAGTCCCTCCTGGATATCTGAGCTTCTCACCCTATCTCTAAGGGAGAGCCCAGACACCCTACGGAGAAAACTAATTTCAGCTGCTTGTATCCGTGATCTCGTTCTTTCGGTCTTGACCCAAAGCTCATGACCATAGATGAGGGTAGGAACGTAGATCAACGGGTAAATTGAGATCCTCGCGTTTTGACTCAGCTCTCTCTTCCCCACGACAGATCGGTACGGCGCCGTTTCACGGCAGACGCTGCACCAATCCGCCTGTCGATCTTCTGATCCCTTCTTCCCTCATTTGTGAACATGATCCCAAGATACTTAAGCTCCTCCCTTGGGGCAGGACTCCCCTCCCGCACTCTACACCTTGGCTGCGCCTAGAAATTCTGTCCATGAAGGCAATGAAAAGAATCAGCATGCCTGATTGTAGCATAAAGTAGGAGATGGGACCACGTGATTAAGTCGTGAGTTTAGCTTGCAAGTTTGAACACTGCAGATTCTTTAGAGATACGAGTTTCATAATTCAGTCTCCAGTAAAAACAATTTTTTATATATAATCTCAGCTGTACACTTAAGTGTATTTAATATATTTAAGAACTTCCAGCTAAATTTAAGCTTGGAAACGGTCGTTTGGAAGTTGCCTTCACAATTTGCATGCTTACACCGTTATAGAGGACATAACATCTGAAGTTTTCTTCCTGTTTCCATTACAAATGTCCACAAAACATCGTATATAGCCTACTAATGTCAAAAAGAGACAATTTGGCAACTGTGGTGTATCCACTAAACAAGAAACACAATAAAGAATTAAAAAAACAACCTGCACCATCATCGTCTGGCTACTTTTTCCCGCCGTCTTTGTGGTTTGCACCAGTGGCAACATCCGGTTGTCAATCATGTGACTCGTATGATGCGGAAAAAAAATGTTTCCATTGCAAGTATTTCTTTACGGCCAAATAACAACCTCATCCTAACGCCAAAACTAAGGATAAAAAAAAACAAGTTTTTTTTTTAATTTTTTTTTTATTGGCATTTTTCTATTATACTAATTTATCTTTGAAATGTCAAATTGGTCAATGATGCTTAATGTCATCACATCTTGGAGATTTTCACATTCCTGTGTCCAGAGTACAAGAGATATTTATTTTAACAATAGTCAACAACCAATGAAACTAATGACCAGTCTGACCTGAAGATTTTGGTTAGCATGGATAGTTGATAAGATAATGTTGTTCTCGTGGTCGATAACCGACATTTACAGATATAACCTTTCAAAACCATGTCAGAAGTTTTGTTTTCTCTACAAGCAAATCCTGCTTATTAAAAGCTGATACAGTTACATTGGGTCTCGTTTTTTTCCCTTTATAACTTTTTATTTTACGACGTCGTATCAAAGCTGTTGCAAAGCATGAAAAGAGAGGCGATTATGAGAATTTGTACAACTTAAAACCAAAAGTTAAAAACCATTAGACCTTCACAGTATGAAGCAAACAATGAACAGAAGAGTATTCAGAGCAAGATGTTATAAATCCGACACTCAAATGTGCCTTCCCCAGGCCGATACTCATCTTTGTCCTTTAAAAGCTGAGTCGGCAAATTATCTCAAATGACTATTCAATGGCAATAGAGTCGGTGTGATTTGAAAAGGTCTCCCTCATCTCTCCTAACTTAAGTGCAAGGGCGTTCTGTTCGTCTTGGTTGGAATTTCTTTATCGCTCGTCATTTGCATACCAAAGGATTCTCCTTCGATTCTGACTTATGTAGCATACAGAGCAGACTTCCCTGAGCTCGCCTCAATAAATGAGGAGGGGAAAAAAAACTAACGAAAGCTAATTAAAGTTAATTATTGTCCATATCATGTGCTGGCTACATTGACCACGTTTCATTTTAGTGTCGTCTGCCCTGTCCAAGTTAAACATAATTGCGTCGCCATGTAAATTAACTGAATTATTCTCACGCGATTGGCCGATTTGCTGAGTGTGACGTCTCAGTTTTATTGTCGCGCTTTTGCTTTTGTAGAAGAGTTATTTCCAGAGAGGTGCCGTTTTTGTCCAGTCATGCCGGATCTGCATTATTTTTCACCTTTCCAAAGACGCGCTCGGATCTAAAATACGGACTGAGCTGCGGTATCATTAAATCAAAGTTTGCATCGCCTGCTGCCACGTACTTCGTAAACACAGTAACATGCTGCAGGGAGGAAGGGGAGTTTGATGAAAACATAAGAGTTTATAGCTGGGTTTTATTAAAAGTAGCAGCTGGTGGCAGAAAGTGTTGCGGGGCTCGGAAAAAAAAAAAAGAAGAAGAAGAAGAAAGCCATAATAAGTGGTTTGTGGGATGAGGTAAATGTATTCTAATGCTAATAGGCAGGATTGGCCCAGAGGCAGTGCCGTCTGGAGCAGAGTGGAGGGAGAAAAAAGAAAGATTTAGAAAAAAGACAAGAGATGATAATTAGAGTAAGAGAAGTAGATAAAATACAGGCAATATTCACAAGCAAAACTATAAATACATGAAAAACAAGACTATTTAAACCTATTCGTAGCGGGCAAACCGCTACAGCGAAAGCAAAGAGTGCAAGAACAGAGAAAAAGAAACAAGAATCTTAAAAAAGAAAAAAAAACACTTCATAAAAGGAGCGTGTAATTGAAGGAAAAAGCTTGAATACACTGCAAGGTCTGATGGCTAAAAAGCTTCATTTCTCAAAGTTAATGAGGAGAAGAAGAAGAAAAAAAAGAATTGGCGCAAGAAGACCAAAAAAGGGAAAGGAACAGAAGGTATTACAGGTGGGAGATGGTGTTTTTACCAGCAGGAAAGGAGGAACGACAGATGTAACTACTCACGTCAGTCAGTGCTAAGAGGTCAACAATGTCCGGTATTAAAAAGGTACAATAAAGAAGGGCACCGAACGCAACAAGAAAAATGTTTTTTAAAAAATCGAGCCTGACATTGATTTACCACCAGCCGCGTAAACACGGGTCTCGTGTCCCTAGACAATAAATCTCAGCCTAGTAGAAAAGGGGATTATCGTGATTATCATTAATAAGCAAAATGCCACCTATTGTAAGCCTCCCTCTATCTAATAAATCCTCCCTGATCCACACAGTAGCATAATTAATACAGACGGCGGGGGGTTAGAGGTTAGTGTCGACCGAGCGCGAGTTAACAAGGAGGCAGCGAAGGAGGCGCAAAACCCCCGTTTCTCCAATCTGTTGCTCCTTCATCCTCCAAGATTGAAATTTCACGTCGACACGCTCGCCAGAGTGAGTAAACAGCGCCACCGCTCATGGCACACGAGGACTGAAGTAATTATACTTTGACTTAAAACCCAGATTTCAACATAATCCTTAGACAAGGGGTTCATCTGAGATGGCATAGGTGGAATTGAGCCAAGTTCTGTCCTGCACACTTGGCTGGGATGAACTAGAATATGGAAAAGGACCTTAGTTTGCATCCAGTGAACTGAAGAAGTAGACAGGGCAGGAGGGGTGGGGGGCAGGGGAGGAGGAAAAAAAGCTTTTAAAGAGTGTCTCTTGGCACTATTGAAAGAATATTGAAACGTACTGATGGTCCAGCAAAAATGAGAGCGCGTTTATTAGCTGCTCCCACTTTAAAGCTTATAGATAGATATAAGACGTCTTCACTTATTTGAGGGTTGAAAAGACATTCAAACATTTTCAAACAACAATATTGGTATATTTTAAAATATACCAATTGTATTGTTAGTATCTCCTTTGGACAGTTATTGAAATGTTTTCCTGACTCATGTGTTCATCTGCCAGGATATGTATCTTCAGCTGTTCTGGCTCTATCATTAGCTGAAGTGGGCGTGCTGGCCCTTTAAGAGAACCAGGAAGAATCTGTTCAGGCCATGTGTTACAGAGCTAGCGTAGCATGCTAAAAGAGACCAGGTGTTGTGTTCTGTAGTAGTGATGGGCAAATGAAGCCAAATGAAGCAATGAACCTTTCCAGCCCTTTGCTTTGCAAAAAGGTTCGTTACTCGATGCTTCATTCATTGCTCTATAGTGACATCTGCTGGTGAAACTGTAACAGCCTTGTCACTCAGTTGGATCCTACTTCCAAAAATTACTAAATGCAATATTGTCAAAGTTTTCATCAAACTCATGTTTAGTAACAGGATAATCAATGAAACCATATTTAATTGTAATATGTTTTAATTATTACAATTATTTGTAACCAATCTAATCCTGGTTTATGTTGAACATTAGTGGTTGTGTTGGGTTTTCTTTTATGTCATAGATGGATTTGACAATAAAGACATTTGATGTTTTAATGTCTTGAGAGTGCAGTGTCTGTCTGTTGGGGCGTTCACTTTTTCTTGGATTTCTAATTGGCTCTGATCCCTCTTATTTGGCTACATGTTGAATTTTAGTTCTGCAACAAGATTAAATCTGTTTCTGCTGTGCAAGACTGATATATCTTTGCTAATCGGACTACAAATAATAGTGGAAATTTGCAGAAGGTGAGAAATTGGGAGGTGGAGGGTTAATTATTGTTATCCAAGAAGAATTTTATTGTGAGGATAATCTCAAAGTATTCTCAGATGTCAGATTTTCCTCTTGCTGGCTCCATTTCAGACAATCAAGTTTATTTGTGTAGCACATTTCAGCAACAATGCAGTTCAAAGAGATTTACATCATAAAATCACAAAAATATCGTTATTAAAAAAAACAACATAATCTACAATTGAGAAAACCAGTAACAAACATTTTGATGAGTGCCATCAATACACATCAAATATGTTGGTCAGTGTTCATTTTATTTGGCCACTGAAGACAAATATCATCCTCTGATGCGTGACCAAATGGACAACAACCCATGACACAGCACGGCTCATCGCGCTTTTATTTTGAAAACCGACACGCAAAATGAAGCAGTCACGTGACCCATGCAATGCGAGGCCTCGTTTGTTGCCAGTCACGTGGTTTTCAGCAAAACGACACAAGCCTCGAAGCGGGGCTTCATCGGCCACGCCCCCTTTTTGCTCGGTACAAGCCTCAAAGCCTGGATTCAGGTAGCCCATCACTGTTCTGTATCGCTGTTCAAACTCAAAAAGGCATTCCCTGTAAGTATCGGTTAAATTCATAATTAGGTAAGTAACAAGTTGGATTTAAGGAGCTATTTACAATATTTGGCCCAGAAAATGTATTTTACGTCGCTGTAGCAGGAAGGAATCAATGCATAATAAATGTAAGTGTGTGTGCCGTGTTCGCTTATTCAGTTTCACACCTGCCACATAAAAAACAAGTACAATCATTTCAAGTGTTTGTGACTTCTGGACAGGCCTTACCCAGCAAACCAGAGCTAGCTTAACTCTGGATGTATAAATGATTACTTTTCTAACCAAAATATTATGAACGACTGCTACAAAGCCCTGCATTCAAAAACTATGTGATCTTTTTCATATTGCCCTCAGTTAACTTAGTTTAACAAGAGTCTGGATGGGAAGAAGTAAGAAATTGATTAAAAATATGCTAAGACCTTGTGAGGGGAGAAAAAAAAACTGAGTCCAAGGAGTCTCTGAAGTCTGTCCGAGCTAACAATTGATTCTGGATCTTGTAGCAGCAGGCTGCCACCGTTTGTGGGTGTTTCCCCCAACAAAGAGAAAAGAAGGCTTGATCGAACTGTAGGTGTGAAGTTTTCAGATTGCAACGCGCCAAAGATTTTGTGGCACTCAGCACGGATTACCTTGCCATTTGGCTTCGGTTAAGAAAAGGGAGTCGTCTTTGATGTTAACGAGGACAGCTTTGATCGTGATCAGCTTTGGGGTGGGGAAAGCAACGAAAAGATAGCCTTCAGCACAAAGGAGCTCCTTCCCTCCTGTTCTATGACGACGTAGAGGTCATCGTGAGAGCAGCCGACCAATCTCATGAGAGCTGAATTCAGATGATTTAAAAGAAAAGTTTGGTGGAATATTCTAACATTTTCTACTACAGAGAACTTACTTGAGTTTCATTCATAAATATTCAATGTCAGCGCTAAAATCCTGGCTTGTGAACACAAACTGATAAAGGTCAACGGTAATATTGTGTCTTGGGTTCGACTGTGGATCGTTGGCACGGTTGTACACCATCTGATTTTCTTCTGCTTGAATGTTTAAACAGCAACTGGTTAACTCATAATCTGCCACTGTTTTCCCCCCTTTAAATAAAAAGGTTAGTAATAGAAATTTTTCGTGAATATGTACTAAAGACATAAGACACACCAAAAGTGCTTCTCTTTCTTGTGTACATCGTGTCACTAGGAATATCTTAACTTTCTGCCATGTTCTCATTAAAAAGTAATTTTAAAGGTTGGCTTATGAACACAATGCTGATAAGGAAAAGTCCAAGTCAGACAAAGAATAATAAGGTGTAGGAATATCCACAGTCCCAGTTGGGATTGTTTCACTCTGAGACCAAGAGAACAACCAAAACTGCACTAATAACCTGGTAACTATTCTTCATTTTCAGCTATTTTCTTCTTCTTTTCTTTCAAATAGACAGATGGAAAACCTGCGCATAGAGGCCGAAGTGAAAAACGTGAATCTCTGAGTTGAGCGCCGAGGTTTATCTGAGCCAAAACAAAGTTTGCATTCGAAAATGATGAAAAACCACTTTCATCATGTTTTTTTTTAAAGGAAAAAACCCCCCCCTAAAAACACATGTGCTCATTAGGGTGATAAAGATGGACCGACGAAGCCAAATCCACGTCAAAAGGAAATATTAACAACCCAACTTCGCTGAGCTTGATACATTCTGATTTTAATAATTATGCTGTTTTTTTTATTTTTTTGGCTGAAGTCTCTACTTTGTCAAAGTGTGCCCTGTCAGTCGTGAGAATGAATCTTTGAAAACCAGAGCCAAGGTGTGCGGCTATCTGAAAAAGATGGATGCTCTGTGTTATAATCCTGCGCTGCTGTAGCAGATAATAGAGGTCACTCTTGTACGACTAATAAATTGTATTGCCCTGCTCCACATCGAGCGATTTAAATGAAAACAACACAAAGATCCTGTGACACCTGACCTGAACTATTGCACTAAGGCTTCTCCTCTGCCAGGAGCATCAATGGATATAACGAACTTGCAGATAACGCTGACATTAGCTGTGAATGTGGTTTCTTTTGTTGCTTTATTTTCTTTTTAACAAAGCCTACATTTGAAACGGTCATAGATAAGTCACTGCAGACAGCCTGATGCAAAACCCAGGAATAATGATGAACAGGATCGTAAGAATCGGCGCAGTGTATATATGCGTGGGAACAAAAAATGCCTTTGATGGGTCCAAGCAAATGAAGATGTCTCAGCTGAAAAAGAGGGGCTATAAAACTGTCTCCAGAGATTAAACAACAAAACTGAAATGGGTTTACTGTTACGGCGGTAGCAAAGGGGGAGGATTTCCCTACATTTTGTGGATTTTCATACTCGGGCGAGTCGGTCCTCTGCTGTGGTGTTTGGCCACCGGACTGTGATGGGACAGGGTCAAGTAAGATGAACGACTCTCCAACCTGAGCAGAGGCCAGAGAAGATGCTGTTGTGCTCAAGCTCAACTCAGTCTCTGTGCTCCACTTCCTAGACAAAAAACAAAAAATAAACTGCTCACCAGCAACAGGTTGCTCTTTTTCACATTTAGAGCTGTGTATTATCTCCCCAAAATGTGAAACTTTGAATTTAGTTTACCTGGCAGGGTGACAATACTTTGTGTAGTCGATCAAAGGAGTAACTAATAAGTGAAGTACTAATTAAGTCACTAATTGACAAGGTGAAGCGGTAACTGGTATAACAGTTACTGGTGTAGTTAGTAAAGCACGCAAGAATAAAATTACTTTTAAAATTATAAATAATAAAAAAAACTTGAACTACATACTGTAGAATCACTGTGGCATGATTATAGGTTGACCTGAGTTTAAACTTTGGGTGATTTCTCAAATCAACGAGGAAAAACTTCAAATTAATTCTTTGCTGACCATGCACTTTTGACGTGCGCATGTTGGAAAGGTCTGTCTTTATTACAAGAGAGGAAATGAACCATTACTGTGTTGCTATTTCAAGAAGACAAGAACTGATAAAAAAAAAAATAATTAGTGTGTATTTGCTTAAAATACACACTATAAAACCGTAGGTGGTACAAATCAATTCCTAAGCAGTGCAGCAAACAACTTACCTGAATACAGAGTTTTGTTTTGTTTTGTTCTTCCTCACTTCGCTGTGAACTGAAATAATGGAAGTGCAGGTTTTTGCATACGGGTGCTAAGTGGTAGGCCGGCATTTATTGTAAGTTTGTCTGTTTTTCGGATCCTTTGCGGTTGGAGCAGAGAGGGCGTGCCGAGTTCTCGAATGAAAATTTTCAGGGTTGAAAATCCTCTTTGTGGAACCAGACTAAATTGTTTCCCCATCATCTTTAAGAGAGAAATCTGGCTTTTCTAGCCTACTCTCATGTTATCGTTGTCAAATTTTCTAAGACTCCAGGCACTTCTCTCATACGACATGTAACACTTAGCCTAATGAAATACAAATAAATACATCTGATGGAAGAATTTGCTTGAAAACTCAATAAAAGAGGCCAAAACAACAAGAAAATACAAATTCAACTTTGCTTTGTTGCCTTATGTGATGTCATAAGAGTTTGAAGGTTAATTCTTGGATCATTGGAGCTATATTTTCTAAATAAAATAAAAAAAGTCACTCAAATACTTAAATGTTGTTGCTAAGGGAGACAAACTATGTCAAAATTGGTTTGAACTAGTTTCATCTAAAAAAATCTGACGAGTAGCTTTAATTCTGATATTATTACTGTTAAAAAAGCTGCAATTTCCCATCTGCAATTATCACATGACACGATGTATGAAAAAAAACAACCGCATTTTACAAGGCAAATCAAAGTCTTTACATACAAACTACCAAAACAAGCCAGGAAGTAAAACCTGACTTCTAGTGGGTAAATCAGAGCATCTCACCGATACACAAACCTGGCAACGGTTACCGTCTAACCACTCAGAGGGAGCCACTCCGGGGTCAGGGCTATTTGCTTCTCCATAAGAGTTGGGAGAAGAGCTGATGTCTCTTCACAATTCCCCAGACACCCTTTCCAATAATCTATGCTCAAATGCACACACACACACGCACACACACACACACACGCACACGCGCGCACGCAGCCACCTCAACAAAACCAAAAGGCTCACCAAGAGCCTTGATTAAAATTTCTTCCATGTTCTGCTTCACTTGGTAGCATGCTAAATAATGTGTGTCTTCACACAGATGAAGCTCTCTCTCAGAGCAACCGGCAACAACAAAACACACACATGCATATGAACACTTTACAGGAATCCTTTGGCGTGTCAAATTCCTCATTTGCATGAGAAAATGTGGGGCAGGGGGGAAGGAAGAATACCTTCAGTAAAGAAATCACCTTTCCAATTGTCCACTGAGCTGTTGACTGACTACGGAAATCGGTTTTGTTCTGCCCAGGCCAGCTGGAAAGGGATAAAAAAAGAGATGACTTTTGTCTTCTGCATGCATACTTTCTAGACTCGACTAGAGAGTTTGTACCCTGGAAAAGGAAAATGCCTGGAGTATCCCAGAAAGAGGAGGAACACAGCATGCCTGTTTCTCTACACACCAAAAATACCGGACTTTTCAAGAGGAACAAGTCATAACGAGTGTCAAGAAATGCTACAATATATTGATGAAAAGAGAAAGTTTAATCAATATCACGCTTTCTGAACCAAAAGGACAGAAACTGCAGCCGTCCTTTGGGTTCAAGTATTACTGCCCTGTTTGTCTGACATCTAAACATTAACCTCTGTTGCTGTTGTATCATTTTTAAAGTTGGTTGTATTTTTTTTTTTACTGTTATTTTTGGCTTGGTTTGGAAACGAGCAGCATGTAGTTTTTATTATTATTTTGTAGGGGCACAGCGTTTTTATTTTTCAAAACGTTTGGTTTTTTTAACTCACGACGCACAAATCTGTGGGTTTGGCATCTTCTTTCCAGTTAGTGAACAGGATTGTCATGGTTACGCATTACAAAGGCTACGCATCTGGACAGATCGTTCAAGTTACATTCATTAAAAAAAATGCTAAATGAACACAATTTGTATGAAATAAAACGTTTGGCTGAGAGGAAACTGATAAGCTTCTCTTGCTCTATTTTTTCCCTCCCAATGAAAACCTCTCTCTCGTTCACCACGGCCCTCTTAAACGGCAGCCATTACCACCTTGGTTGCTGCTACATTAAGCAAAACGTTTCCATTCTCCGAACACGCACCGCCTTATTTCAAGTCGTCAGGGTCTCGAACGTAAGCTGTGCTCGCAGTGCTTTCGGTGTATTTCACCAAACACAGCGAAGTGATACTGCAATACCTTGAGCTGCTGTTAGCCAAGATCATATTTAGCGCCGCTGATCCCGACGCCTCATGGTGAGGCAGCGCAGCTCGACTGCAATCATTAGATAATATTTCTATTAATGGATTTCATCTGCTGTGCCTTCCTTGTCTTTGCCTCTGTCTGTTGTTACTAAGGGACTGAATCAAACTCCCTCCATCCGCCCCTTGACTCTGTTTTTGTGTCTTTGGGATTATTACTATTCAAGTCACAACCAGCAGCTTCAGCCTGGCTCTGATCTTTTTGAGGAATTCCTTTCTTCTCATTCTCTCTCTCCCCCCCTCCCCCCTTACATGCATTACTGTCTGCTTCTGATTCTCCTAAGTCATAGTTTCAACTTGACCTTCAACAATATTTGATCTTTATACTGTGTTATTTCTGAGAACAATCTAAAAAATCTATATATATATACAGATTCTAAAAGTTTGACTTGGGGAGGAAAACCTGTATTAAAAATGCAAGTGAAGAGATTCACCAAGCAAATCAAATTTAAACAAGCGTTGGAGAAATCAGAGAGTAAAACATTCAGGGAATGCACCTCGACTCTTTGAACTCAGTTTGCTTTAATAGTTATTGCGCTGGACATTTAGGCACATTTCTACACGGAAAGCATGACTGGAAACAGGTTCACCTAAAACCGAACTCGCCTCTGGTTTTTTTTTCTCCTGACATGAATTCATACACACACACGCACACACACACACGCACACACACACGCACAGACACAATGTGAGTCATGGATTACAGTCCTACTGAGGCGTACAGCAGCACATCTACATCCTCCCACCCAGCTAGCTGGCATGCTGTTGCACATCACAACAGCCCATGTCAAAACTGCAGCGAGGCCTCGAGCTGCATAATAGTAGGAAAATCCATGTAGGTGTGTGTGCGTGTGTGTGTGTGTGTGCGCTTGCTTGTTGCTGCCATTGCCGTGTCGCAACATGGTACAGCGGCTATCGGTGCTCATCTCTATAAGCAGCTTGTGCTTTTATCGCGTGAAAGACGGGATCTTAAACCGGAGGCTGGGTTTAGCGTGGAAGGGAATCCCAGACCCAGACAAAAGAAACGTTCAGATAAAATTAGAAATGCATCCAGTTGTTTGTTTCCTAATTTGTCTTGTAGCTTTTTTTTTTGTCTAAATTTACTATTTATAAAGCTGTGCAGAAGAAAGATGCAAATTCCTTGGATTTACAAAGCGAGACATACTCCTAAAGGTTGTTGGCTCAACAAATAAAATAACGCAAATGCTTATTAGGGCTAACCAGAGAATAACAACAATTTATGCTGTGTGGACACGGAGAAAGCCGACAGCTGCTGCTCCCCCCTCCAAATTCAGCCTTATCCCACATCATCTAAATGAGGAGGTCGATACTTTGGTTCAGCTCCTTCAGACTAGCCAGCAGAAATTAGCAAACACCTGGTGGAACGGCACATCTGTTAAACTAATCATATGAGCTACTTCTCAGTACTACACTGGTAAAACATTGCTAAAGGATTAATAGAGGAGCCATGTTCTGACGACTTCCTGAAGGCGGAGCTTCAGAAACAGCAGGAATTTCTTAAAGAGACAGAGGTCCAATTTCAAGTTGTTAAATCAAGAAGTAACATTTCTTTTAACTCCTATTTGACATATGCATCATTTTTATAACAACTGAAGGTAACAGTTTTTTTTTATCATGCAATAAAATGGCACTGCATCCCTGGGAAACACAATACTGCCACTTCAAGAAATTAACTGCTGAATGCTAAAGACATTTATTTTTGGATTAATTGTAAACTGGAAGTTGAATGTTACCATGGTTGTGCGAGCTGAGACGGGCCCCTGTCCCACTGACCCTGAACAGGCAGAGAGTGAGTACAGAGAAGGGACTGAGCCTTGTTAAGGTAAGACACAGTGCAGAACTGGGTCAGGTTAGACTAATAAGCTTATAGCTAGGGTAATTCAATATAATGTCTGCTAAATCATAAAAAAAAACAACAACAATGGTTCCCGTCTGTGCAGCCCGTGTGTGTGTGTGGTGTGTGTGTGTGTGTCTTGAATGCACCATATGTTTTCACAAGCATCTGCTCCCAAAAAATGTCCTTGACAACAACACAATGCTAGCTGCAGCTGCTGTGTGCGCTCCTTAAGCTGTTTTAAATGTTTGACCTTCTTGATGAGATGTGCAAATGAAAGCCTGTGGGGCTTTCTGAAGAAAAAAAAAAAAAAACAAAACACATTCATCACTTGATATGCTTTAAACTTACAAATTCTGCCATTGCACAGCGCTGTCAATACAGTGAATAGAAGTATTTTCATGACCTTTCATAAGTTTTCAAGGCATACGCGCACAGCTCGAGAATCTGAGCAGAAAAGTAGAAACTAGAAAAATTATAACTCAGGTCCTTGAAGCGAATGGTTTCTAAATATTCAAGGTTGTTGTTTTTTTTTTTTTCCCAACCCATTTTGCGATGAGCATTTGAAAGATTTTATGTGCAGAACTGAGCTACTGGGTTTCAGACACCCCAAGTCAGGATGCCCTTTTTCTTTGCTTTATGTTTTAGAAGCAAAGATAAAGCAAATCTTTGCTTGCATGAGTTTTTCTTTTCCCTCATTAAACTCATTCAACACAGAAACAGCCAATTTGAAGTTTGTCAGCTAAAGTAAATTTTGTCATACAGTGAAAGAAAACATTGATTTTCAAAGTGCGGATGCCTTATGGAACTGGATTTGAAAAACAAATTTGGTAAAAATAGCTAAACAACAGAGAAGTTCCACTACTTTGTCGTAAGCATGAAGGAGCATCTTTTCAGCTATGGTTCCCAAACAGAGGTACAAATACTCGTAAACATACTTTTACTCTGAGGAGAGTTGGTATTAACAGTTTTTTAAAAAAAAGAAAAGCGAAGTAGGTAAAATACTGAGATAACACAAATGTTTAATTTTGCCTCAGACGCTACTTAACAGTAGCTAATCTTAATGTATGTCATTGCATTTTGTGAATTCAAACAGTAACAATTAAAAGATTGTTCATATAGTTGTACATTAGGAACATTTACTGTGATACAGACTTGCAGAAGTGCAGTTTATGTCCTGTTCTGTTCATTTACTATCTTTTAAATCCATAGCAGTCATGTAACCTCCATCTTTCCCTCTTGGGATTCTTACTTCAGTGCATCTTCTGTTTTATTTTTCCAGCTTTGAACTTGGAAGGTTTTACTTAAAACATGTGGAGGAAATGAATAACCATGGGTTACTTTCCTTAATTTGCATCCAAATAAATGCAGCCGACAGGAAAGTCAACTGGCGTAGTTCTTCAAAAGCATCCAGATTTCCACATGGTACTTGGAGAAAACTTGAAAAAGTACAGCTGTTATGAAACGGGGTTTTTGAAACGCTCCTTTTAAGGATACAGAGTGGCTGGCAACCTGTTACAAAACTGCTAGTTACCAGAGCTGCAGATGAGATGAAAACTTTGTGGAAAAAAATGCCACTAAAAGTTGAATTGGTGAATCAATTACATACGCAAAAAGCAACTTAAGAGTCCATTAACTCAAAAAGGTCCTTTAATTTTAACATTTCTATTTAGACACATTTAAAAACATAATCATTAGATGTTTCTGTTTTTTTTATTTCTTTAAAATTTATTTTGTACAAAACAGTAATTAGATGTTTTACTCAGCTAAATGTGTCATTTGGCACCAAAAAACTCAAAACACATGATAATAGAGACCGAACCTTCAATTAACGTTTCCCAAAAGCCTTTCACAATCCACGTACGTCAGACACGTTAAAGTTGGTAAAAAATAAAACAAAAACTAAATAAAAATAAGTAAAAGTTACAAAAAAGACGCATGTTATCCATCATTTTTAGGGTTTTTAGGGTTCAAACTTATTTTCATTTTGGGCCATGTTAATATCATGAGGGTCACTTAAGCCAGAATCCATTGACTAAACCCTTTAACAATCTATTAAAACATCAATAAATGTCTCATAAGAACTTCTTAAAATTAAATAATATTAAACTTGTTTTGGCATTAATGCAATTTCGCAGAATATAGACTAGAACTGTTATGATTTTGATTTTGATTAAAAAAATTATTTAAGTAAACATCTGTCACCTTAAGGGTTTTGCTTATGTGTCCCAGGAGTCCAGAGGGCTACATGGAAACTTCTAGCTGGATTTGGCCCCCGGGCCCCGAATTTGACACCTGGGCCAACAGATGCATAACTGACCTTTCAAAGCTGCAGTATGTCAATCCATCAACACCACTAGCTCAATGTGCTAATAGCGGAGAAACAACTTATCTCCGGAAAACCGTTTATCTGCCATCATCAGGAGCTATACTAACTAGCCTTAGCATTGCTATGTTGTAACGTAGTAGAGAGCAAGGGGACGGGGTAAGCACGAGAGTGATTGACAACGCTAAGACACTCCTCCTCTTGGCTCTGATTGGTTGTCTTTGATAGAGACAGTTAGTACTGGGAGCACTGAGCACAAATTCTGTCATATCATTACAATTTCAAACATGTCAAAAACTGTTTTTTTCATAAAAATTACACACTGCAGCTTTAAATCTTCTAGAGTCTAGAATGATTTAAAAACAAACATACAGAAACATGGATCCCATGATTACTTGCAAAAAATTAAGTACATCCCAGAAACCTTAAATGCAAAATATGTTGAACTCTAGAATTTAAAGAGGCAGTCTTGTTTTCTTTTGTTTTTTAAATATTAGACAGTAAGTTTAGTACTGCGAGGCGTTCCACTTTCTAGGACATCCTGCTGACTGTCCATCTACCACACAGCGTCTGTCCCGTCACCATCCAGTGCTTACCATGTTCATAACCAACAACAATGGCTGGTTACGAGGACGTCCAGCAGAGAGAGACATCTGGACCTGGGTCAAACTGGAAACGTGGGAGTACAGGACAGGCTTGTAGTAGCTGTGACCTTGATCACACAGCTCAGAGGGAAACCCTTCGCTGAGCCGGGTGACAATGCAAAACGCGACCCACCATTCACAAATGAACACTTCTTCTATTTTTGCCGCAAACGTGTCACAGACCGTACGAGGGAGGAGGCCAGAATGTAAAGATGTCCTATTTATCCTGATAACACCTTGGGTAGCTGATGGACCTCAGACTCCGTACTGTGGGGGGATTTATTGCTAAATTGCATTTAAATAGGAAACAGAAAGAAAGAGGAGCCGGTAAACAGCTACGGCAACCTCCACGCCTGAACTCTGCATTTACTGCCCACAAAACAAAGAAGAAAAAAAAGCCTACCCCCCCCGTTTACAACCACACTAACTTCAGGCACCGCATTAGGACATGGGGAATTAGATTCTGGGAAGCCATTTCTCGAGCCTCCTTCCAGTAAGTCTTGACACATTGATTTTTATTTTCAGCTTAAGAAGGCAACATGTACCGTTTCTGAGGCAGGCCTAGAGGACGCTCAAAGCATTGCTCTCACATTCCTCTGGAGCCAATGAGGGAAGGCTCGATAGGAAATCCTTAAAGGCTGTCGCTCTGATCGTTCCGCAGTGACAAGACGACGACTCCGGACTCGGATGATGGCAGGCTTAAGGTCCTGATGGCTGACAGACGCTTGTCATCATTGCACTTAATTGGTGTGTGAAGCTGCTGGGAGGACAAACTCCAGTCGGGTTCCCTATACTGTGTCAGAAAACATGCAGGTTGTACGGAGTTACAATAGTGGTTAAATCAATCATTGTTGAATGAATCCTGCATACATATAAAAATACAACTATGACATTTTTCCATTATTATTGCCCCCCTGCCCCCAACGACATGGCTTTACTGCAACAGTTGAATTTATTGAATTAGTTTTTATTACTTGTTGGATTTCCACATTCAATTCACATTTAGGACAGATACTTTTTGTTATTGTGTTACAGTTCAGAGCCTCACCCATTGGCCAAAGGTTACACAACCAAGAATATTAAATTCAAATCAGTTAACTAAAAAAAAAAAAAAAGTCTTAATAAATATTGCTGTCTTTGTAAACGGAGAAGTGTGCGATGTTTTAAGCAAAAAATTAAGACGATTCATTGTTAAAATACAAATAAATATATTTGGATAAGAACATGAAATGTGAGCAAATATTTAGTATAGTTTTCAATAAATATAACTAATGCCACTTAGTTTTTTTGTTTTTTTTTACCTATCAAAACCAGTCAGATTTTCAATACAATGAAGAAACCACCTTGGAAACTGAAATCCAGAGATTTCCTCTACAAAGTCGCAATAACCCTTTCCCTCTAACAAAAGCAACAACAACAACAAAAAAAAAAGAAATAGCAGATGGCTAATTTTTTTCTGGAAAAAAAAATTGTCAAACATGAATACAGAATACCAATTATAACAAATTAAACGTCAAACAAACACGCATACATCTTTTCTATTTGGTTAACGTGGAAACAACTGGAGATCCGTTCTTCAGCTGTATATCTTGCACTAAAAACACACACACACCTTTCCCCATCGGACACATTTAGGCACCATTTGATTACTGTAGGATCCATTAGGCCCACTCTACGTACAAAATCCTAAAGGGACCCATGACGAGTGATGAATTAGAGGGCTGTTATTTTCTTAAAAGTGTCCCGTAATGGAAATTGTTGCTCTTTGTCCTTGAAACATCCACAATAGGTCCTGATAAACGGAGACTTGTAATGTGCTTGAATTTCTTAATCCTGACGTGAAAGGAGCCTCCGAGGAGGACAGACTTCTCCCCCCCCAAATAACTGTTCATTAGACATCTGCAGGGCAAACAAAGAGGAGGAAAAGGAAGAACCAGGATAAGAATGAAAGAAAAAAAAGGATGGAATTGAGATTAGTCTGTTTGTGAGTCTAAAAGCAGGAGAGGTTAAGAGACGGGATATTGGAGGAGAAGCTAGAATTGGAATCCATTACTGGATCCAGCAAGCTTTCTCTCCTCGCTCTTACTTTGTGAACACGATATCACGTCCCACACACACACAAACACACACTTCTATATTGTAACTTCCCCTGCGGATTCAAGAGAACAATTCCCGGTATTGATTTTGATGGAGACGTAAGCAACTTTTAGAGATGCTCACTTTTAGACCAAGTGGACTTCAGCTTTACCAAAGACGGACATGCAGAGTTTTCTCTGCGTCACAGAAAAGACGAGAGCAGAGAGGCTGTCAGAGGCTTCTGCCACGTGTGTGTGTGTGTGCATGTCAGCACTTTTGCGTGAATCTGCGTGTGTGTGTGTAATGTCTCTCCCAACGCTCACCGACAATTGTGTTAAAGTAGAAGCAGGACCCAACAGCGTCTCTGTGTTAAGTGAAGTCAGTGCCATTTAAACAGGCAGATGTGACATTTGATACGAGGCGGAGGGCGGTGGGTAAAGTGGGGTGTGAGGTGTGGGAGGTGGGAGTAGGCAAACAGATGCACACTTGTAAGCTCCCATCCAACACAAACTGCAGACAGGAGTATTTGCGCTTTTACAAATGTGACATTTCAGATGAGAGTGAGGAATGAATGGAAATGCTCACCAACTAGAGTCAAAATATCCTTGAAGCAGATCCAGCAGCAGTGGCATAAAAGTAACTGCAAACTGATGAAGTGTTTTTATTTTTAAATAAATAGCATTCATTTTGGTATGGGTAAACACTTTAAACACGTTATGGGAGCAGATGAGGGTGGTGTCAGACTAAAAGGCTGGTTCAAAATGTTTTTATTAAAGTGTAAATATAAAATAGATGTTTTTTTTGTAGGTTTATATCATGTTATAATGTTATTCCCTCATCAAAAACACTAGGAATTCCGGGTTCCTTTGGCAATCATCTGGGGGCTCCTAAACGCTTGCTCATACAAAGCCCCGCCCATTTCCACAAAGCTCCTCCTCAGAGCTGCAGGCTCCAGCTGAGCGTCTGCCCCACAGAGCACCACACTGCCCCCCGCGCTGCTTCTCCAGCCTAGTGACAGTTGGTGGAAATGCCCGTGTGTTGGGGAGAGTCTGAGCTTCTTGAAGAGAAAGAGACCAATTTCAATTTCAAGGCGTCAAATTACGAAGTCAAATTTTTTTTTAAAGTTATGCACGGCATTTTTATAACAACTCAATCTAATATAGTTCCTGGATTATTCTGTAAAATGTCACAATGTGCCTGGAAAATACATAATAGCCACTTTAATTTTATGATACAACACAAAATCTGCAAACTGTAGTCAAAGCCAATCATGGTCTAAATTAAAACCACTTCTCTGATCGACAAATATTACAGATGTACACGATAGACATTTTTTAAAGTATGAATAGTATTAGTAAGTTAATCATAGTGCCTGTGACTCTGTACACATATTCTACATGTTTTTCTGTACTGTAAAATTTTAATGTTTTTCTTTGTAATACATACAGAAATTATGCTGCAGATTTGCCCTTACATACACGTCACATCGAGCTTCTTTTATCACGTTTGAATGTATAAAATAATCCAAGTTTACAAATGATTGATTTGGGGAAAGAAAAAAACAAACATTGCAAGCAAACATGACCCTGTGAAAACAACTTTCCATCCAAAATCAAATAACTTTTTAAGCCATTTGCAGCAGCCACCAGACTAAGACATTTTTTTTACATTTTTTAAATCACAAACAGGTGGATTTCCTGGTGAATGTCCGACCGTCATCATCCAGCTGCATAATTAAACAGAACTTGAGTTCAAGGTTAAAAACTGATGGCTGGACTTTCTCTCCTTTAGGATTTTCTGCTAGAGAGCAAAACCCCTGGTTTCTGTCCTGCAGCAGCTCCAGACCATCATACCAGCAGGATGCTGATCTGAAACTCTGTTAGTTTTACATCAGATTGCAAACAGGACGCGCACGTTTCAAGATGTTTAAATTCAACCCTGCCGGTTCACTTACTATTTCTCTGGAACTTGCAGGATTCATCAAAAGTAAATCATAAATAATAGAACAACAAGATGAATTTCTTCAACCAAAATCCATTCATTACAAAAATAAATAAATTAAATATTCACACCCCTGGCAGACTTAGAAATGTTTTTTTTTTTTTCCTTTAACCTACAACTTTGTTTCTGATAGGAGACGAGGCAGGCAAGTGAATGTAAAATATGATTTGGTAGGGAAAAAGGATTCAGCCATTTGTAGTTTTACTACAACATACATGTATTTTTACTTAAGTAATGTTAAAATGGCGCATCATAACTTTTACTTGAATAAAATTTCTACCTGCTGTGAGTAACGTCACTGGAAAAGAAAAAAAAGACGTTAGCAAAAAATGCATAAGACACAGACCTACAATTTATGTTTAAGTGAGACTTCTTGTTCTTACACAACCTTTGTTGTTCTAATTTTATTTTCTATTCGCTGAGCCTGCTGTGCTATTTGTAGATCCAAACACCATATTTTATCTCTTGAAGCACTTTATCCTGTCCTTATATAAGGTGTATGTACTCTAGCTAGCCAAAGTATTAGGTTAAGAAGTTTCTTTTCTTTCTTTTTTAAGAAAAATATAAAGTTATTTTCTGCCTGAATTAGTTGTTTTTTTTCTTCATTTTATTCCTTAAATGACCAGAATTTGCACAAAACCTTACATTTTTGTCTGGTTGATGACATGTCGAAATATTAAACCAGATGTTATGATCGGTTACTGAGCATTTTTGCAAAATACATATTGTTTTACTTAAATAATTTCTTGGAAGGATAATATTTCACCTTTACCTGAGTAAAATTAGTTTCTAGTAGTGATTCTCTTACTTGAGTACAATTTTCTGTGCAGTGCCTTAGATTGTTTTGCTCAGTCTTCTTTAAATGTAAATGTCCTAAACGCACCTAAAAAGGCCAAAGGGCAACAGAGCAGGTCTGAATGAAGTGGATCAACAAAAATACTAAATGCCAAAACAACGAGGAACTAAAACAAAGAAAAGTAAAACAATTAGAAGAGAAGAGTATTGTATGACGGTAAAATGTAGCAGAGACACTTCTGTCAGATTTCCCCTCGAGGCGCTGCTGCATAACAGAACGCGCGCACACACACACACACACACACACACACCTAATGGGTGAAGACACTATTGTTCACCTCCTCTCCAAGGCCATGTGACCTGGCATGTCAAAACGATTCAGAGTAGGAATAGATTTATTTGTGATTAAAAACATTTATTCAAATATGCTGCTCTGACCTTGAGTCTAGTTTTTTTTTTTTTAGTTCACGTCAACAACCTCAAGATTCAGAGAAATTATAAGAAACTTATATCTATGGCAAATTTTGAAAAATATACCCATAGTTAGTCATCTGCTCATTTTGAATTTAGGCCTAAATAATACTAGACGTCGCCGCTCTGTGCCGGATGTTGGCACAGCCATGATTAATTTTTTGGTCAAGGGGGAAAAAAACAAAATCTGACTAAATGTCATTAAGATCTGCCGAACTGTACCGTTAACCCCCCCTCCAAAAAAAAGTAAAAGGAATATTTCACTTCTTTAGCAAAGTTCGCAAACAATCGAGTCATTTGTTCATAAAGATGCAGAGTCACATTGTTAGCAATGCCCTTGTTAATAAAACCCCTGTGATGTTAAGACACAGAGACGTACCTCGGATCTCACGTCTCCCGGCTGCTACGTTTGAACCAGGACGCTGGAACGAGCGAGCGAGTCTGAGTCGACACGAAAGGACTGTCATTCATTTTCTGAGACAACTCGCATTGATCACGACAGCCAATGGATGTCCGCCTTCACCTCTGGGACAACCAATCATATACTCCACCAGGAGTCTCAGACGGGGGCTGTGGGGGGGCAAAGGCCCACTACAGAGACGGGTATCAATAAAACCATGAGACACCCTCAGGGTGAGTGATTCTAGCGGTGATTAATGAGACGGCCCTTTAATGTCTTACAGATAGACTATTGGCTGAGCATCAGAGAGGAAATCTCCTATGGCTGTGCAGGTTTGGGGGCACTTCATCTCATCTGTGCCCTTAATAAGACGGGGGGGTCAAAAAGGCAGAGTCTCAGTGATGGAGCCATTGAAACGGCGGCGTCAAAGAATATAGAAATTACTGGAGCTTACGTGCTGCTTTTATTGTCTTAATTCGCGTGACATGCCTTAAGAGGTTTTAAGAATACCCTATAAAACTCTTACGAATCAAAATGCTTTTTAGTGTTTACAATTTTTCATTAGAGATGCAATAAATAAGATAAAAAGTGTATTAACTAGTAGTTAATTAGATGACCCACATTTGAGCATGCAAGCTGGCAAACAATGAGTGAACAATCTTTACTAATTAGAAATAAAAAAGCTGCTAAGGAAGAAAATCCACCGATTCGCTGACCTGTTTTTTTGCCTTCAAGCTGGTACCGATCTCCAGTAGCAACCGGGCGAAAGTTAGGGGACACCCTGCACATCTCACTAGTCTAACACAAGGCAACCGAGAGACACACAGGACAAACAACCACAGATGCAAAAAAAAAAAAGGAGAAAAAAAAAAGTTGCCCCAAGGGCGATGTAGAGAGACCACTTAGCCTAATATAAATGTTTTTGGACGCTGGGTAGAGCGTCGGCGCCAGGACAGGGCCGAGAGACAGCAGTGCTAAAAGCAGCAGCACTGCGATGCCCCGAGGAAGTACAAAAAGTTAAAGTTATAAAAATAAATGTTCCCTCTGGGGGTCTACGGCTGGTAGATATTGTTTATTAGAGTAACATCAAGTAGGTTGAGGTTTATTGACAATGACTACGAAGAGTCAGTGGCCAAAGTTGGTGTAAAATGGATCGGCAACTGGACGATACAAACTGACCCAAAAACTTTCTTACTGCGACCATCAACTGCAACCAACGAACACATGCAATTAATCTACAAAGTCTAATGCGTTTAATATGTAATCCAGATTAATTGCAGTGCCTATTTTGATCCTGAAACCCTGTCTCCCATGGAGGGCTGCCTACTTCACAGAAGCGATCAACTATTCAACAACGATGCAACATCGAGTTTTCTTTCCACTGAAGCACAAGCTGTCTGCAGTTAATATTTCTAAATTAACATTTGAAACAAAATGACTTATTTTAAACCTTCTAGAAAATGGAAAGACAGAGGGAAAATTTGAGACAATAAAACATTTTCTTAAACAATGTGCACATTTACATTTCAAGCTTAGAAAGTTCAGCATAGTGATCAATCAGCTGAAGCTGATTAAATTTTTTAATCGATTGAGAGCACTATGTTCGCACAGCGAAAAAAAGAGTCAGAAATAAAATGACCAAAACTAAAATCCAATCCAGGACAAAACGGAAAGGAAGAAAAAACCCAGTAACCAAATCAACTGTAATAGAATAACAGAAGTAAGGGATCCTAGAAAGACCAAAAGACTGACCAACATGTCATGATCTGTACACGATGCACAGCCATAATCCTAAAGCAACAAACATCTTAAATGAGAAAGAGACTTGCATCCAGTAACACAGAAGACGGTAACAGACAAAAATGGCGAGACTCAATGAGGAAACGTTTGGAGAAAACACGCTGAGGAGGCCGAGCACCGGATGATGAACAGGTGTGTCTGATTACCTGGATGTGCTGCAGCTGTGAGGGAGGGAGAGGGTGAAAAAAGACAACTAGGGAGAGAGAAAGCCTTTCAAAAACACAGCAAAAAAAATGTAAAACTCAATACTAAAAATTGTAAAGCGAACAAGCAGCAAGTCGTTTTTAATGACTGAACACAACACGAGCAAACACTGACATCCAAATCGACAAGCGCAAATCGATACGCAATATTCAGGACTCGATATGCTGGCCTTTGATACCAGTTGCTGACATTGAGCAACAGACCGACTGTGAACTGTAAACCGTGTGTTTACAGTTTTCGGGTTTCTAGAGCAAAGAAAACCAGTGAGTTGGTGTTGCAGTGTGTGTGTTTGCAGCACCAGCTTTTCCCTCCTCGCCCCAGTATGTGTGTGTTTGTGGTCCCAGTTTAACTGACTGTTGTGCTTTATTCCATTTGAAGCTCTGTATGCCGCGTGGTTAAAGTTTGATGAGACCTCTAAATGAACACAGTAAGGAATTTGAAAAGACGCATTGCGGAAAACACGTCCGGTCTCTGTATGTGCGTCCATGTGTGTGTGTGTGTGTGTGTGGCTCCAAAACCTTTATTTTACAACCCAAAACGTGCTGAACGCAACTATCCTTGTGTGCAACGAGGAACGCGTTCATCACAGCGTTCCTCTAATTGTGTTTGCGTGGACATTGCGTTTCTCGAGGCCGTCCAGATACGTCCAGTAGAGCAGCAGTGTGTTCTGGCAAGTTTGTGTATGTCGGAGGAGGAAATGAAAGCGCGAGATTGGCATGTAATTATCGAAATGTCAGCTCAGTGAAACTCCACCGGGTCATTCATCCTCTGTCTGTCATCACTGTACACCTTCTCGCAGCTATTCTGAGAGCTACAGTGTGTGTTTTGTGTGCAGGAGTGTTTGAGCTTATATGAGGGAAACACGCCTTAAGTTCTCATTTCCAGAAGGTAAAAAAAAAAAGAGGATTGTGAGCGGCGAAGTCTGTCGTTTCTTTCAGAGTTGTCGGCGTTCATTAAGTTGAAGTGATAACACTTGCTTCAGTTGCTAATAAGTCTTATTAGTACTTGCAAAGTGTTTATTCTCGCATCCCGCGAACTTAAAGGGTAAATTTATGAATCTACATCTGTAAATGTATATGCTAAATTTTCACCAATGCGTCCTAACTTTAAGACTTTTTATATTCTGTGAACTTAAAGCCACTGAATGTCGAAGACTGGCATAAATAATTAAAGTGTATCTGGAGAAAACATAGGGGATCAGCTCTTCTCCTACCGTTAAATGTAAACAGAGTGAGATTGCGTAACGATGCGGAAAAGAAAAGGGTGTTTATTAAAAAAAACAACAAAACTGAGGTGCAACGGCAGTTTGTCTTCATTTCTGTCACACTTTTAAAAGTAAACATGTTTTTTTCTTTAACAGTTAAAGCGTGTTGCATTATCTTAGGACGTAAACACAATGTGTAATGTTATTATAACGCTCTTATAGGAGCAGGTGAAATAAGAGATATTAGAATTAGTGATACAATTTTGCTCCTAACAATATACTGTACCAGTTGCTGTACATGAAAGAATCCAATGAATGTCTCACAGAGAGGCAAACTTCCCTCCAATCAATGTACGAAACTGGAAAATAGCAACAAGAAGTGTCGTTAACGTTTTAGTAGAGTGTTGTAGGTTTTTCTTTTTTCTGCAAGGATTTTGATTTATGCCTGTTTAATGAGTAAACAAGGTGACCTTTTGGAGTTTGTCTATTCTTACATATATATTTCTTTTGTTGAAGTGAAGTTAAATTAAATAAATCATATATACAGCTCTGAAAAATTAAGAGTCGACTGAAAATGATCAGTTTCTCTTATTTTTACTTTTTATAGGTCTATGTTTGAGCAAAATCAACATTGTTCCTTTTATTCTATGAACTACTGACAAAATAACGAAAAAGATTCAGAGCTTTTAGACCTCAAATAACGCAAAGAAAACCAGTTGATATTCATTTAGAAACAACAATACTGATGTTTTAACTCAGGAAGAGTTCAGAAATCAATACTTGATGGAAACATCATGAGGTTATTTATTTTTCACTGGAAAATATGCTTATTATGTCTGAATTTTAACCAATAAAAGTGCTGCTGTGAGCATGTCTGCTGTAATTAGACAAAACAAAGGAGTAGTCATCTGTTCTTTAATTTACAATCATCACTTTTGAACTGGTAAATTAGCTGGTGTTTCAAATTTGGCCACACAAAGCAAAAAGTGCCGTCGCGCTCACTGAGCGGTAAAACACAGCGAAGCAGAATACGAGCAACGAGCTGCGTTTTTAACTATACTGTCTTTCAGCCTCATTACCTTTTATTGTTGGCGTTGAAATATATGTTGAAGATGTGTCTGGAGAAGATCCACTGCAATAACTGTGAAAACAGGCGGCTTATTTGTTGGGATACATGGACGGGAGGGTGAAATACGTTTATTAATTGGAAAATATAAAAACAAACACATGAAATAAACATTTTATGACTCAATTTTTCCAACAGTGAAGCACAACCTACATTTGAAAACATAAATGTTAAGAAAACCATTATTGCCACAGGTATTATTAAGGTGTGCAGCAGAGTTAAGTTATTAATAATAATACATTTTTAATATAATGCACACTACATTTATAGAAATCTCAAAGTGCTACAATCAGTAAAACAATTCACTTAAAACAGCAGCAAACAAGTTAGACAAATACGACATTGCCCCTTGTTCCACAAAAACGTGCACTTCTTAAAAAAAGTAGAAAAATACATCAATCAGGGCATTGAGCTGACCTGATTAAGAACAATATGCAGGAACTGGTAGAAAAAGAAACAGTTTTTCTTATTCAGAACCACAGAATAAAACTACCGTATTTTTCGGACTTTAAGCCGCTACTTTTCCCCCACGTTTTGAGCCATGCTGCTTACAGCCCGGTGCGGCTTTTCTGTGGATTTTTCTTCAACCACCAGGGGGCTCTCTAGCAGGAAGTGAATCATTGGAAGTCAACATTGGAAATCAAAGAAGAAAGTGCTGATTTTCATTTAGAACAAGCGCATGCTAGCAGCAGGCACGATGGAGAAACATTTTCAAACTCAAACCCCCTCATCATGGAAACAACAGGAAGAAGTTCATATGATGCAGCTTTTAATTTGAAGGCTACCGATCTGGTAATACAGATCAATAGCCGCTGCACATAAACTTGGCGTGAACAAATCCATGGTTCGGCATTGGAGACGCAGGGCTGCGTCGTTACTAGCAGTTTCCGCCTTAGCATCGCCCCCTTGCGTAAACCGCCTCCCCTTACACCTCTCCACGCGGTTCCCATCGGTGTCGGCAACGCCGGCGCTCTGTGTGTATCGAACAGCCACAGTCAGCAGTTTGTCAGGAAGTTTGTTTTTGTCACCAAAGGTTTCAAATGCAGGAAGCGCGTCTCAAAAACAATGCCGACCACCAAAGATGTATCTAATAATTCAATTGCTAGAGCTGTTGTAATATTCCATCGCTTTCCGTTTTTGTCGTCAAAGTATATAGGATGCATCCTCAAAGCACTCAAGCACTGTAATGCAGAGATGGCATCACTCCAAAAGAAGGAAAAATAAAATAAATGCAAATCACTCTGAAGCTCTCCACAAGTTGTTTCATTTGTTTGGAATACCAAGCAGGAAATAAATATGCTCAGCGAAGGCGTTGAGTATTTGGTGAAAACTCTCAGTGATGCAGTATCTCCACCATCTACGATACATTACTGATGATTTGCCTCAGCCTTCCCAGGGAGGAGGGGAAAAAAGAGAAGCCTTCTGCAGAGATGAGAGATGATGTGGACTGTGTATTACAAGCAATACATTACAAATTTAACAAAATGAGCAGACAAAAAATTTATACACTGAGGCGAGTAACAATTCCTCACAGCGGCATCATTTGTATACTCAACGAAACAATTTTTTTCCCCACCACCCCCACCCCTCCCTCTCCCAGCCTCCACGCGTAAATATATAAAATCCACAGGATGGGAGAGAAAAGTAAGATTAACGACAGAGCAATCAAACGCCACACATCACGATCCACTGATAGCAGGCTAACAGCAGGCTAACATACGCGCAATTACCCTTCAGATGTTAGGATTAGAAGCTCCAACGAGTGTTGTTCTGCTTTAATCTTCCAAATGATGCATTATGTATGTCTGATCAGGTATTTTGATCATTTCTTTTCAAGGTATATGCTTTTCTTAATAATCAAGAGTCATGGTGTTAAAATTGTTCTGTTTGTAGGGACTTTTAATATGATTTCTACTGTCACACAACTGATACTGAAGACAGACCCTTTGCCACAATATAATGGGCAGTAAGCATGCTGTTAGTTTTAAAGTGCTGCTTTTCCAACTTCTTGTAGTTGCTGGCTGTGCTGCAGCACCAAGTGTACAAGAATTGTTACTTATTCATTTAACCTCAGTTCAACTCTAAAACAGTGCTACGGCTAGCAGATGTTTTTTTTAGAATTGTATGGAACAAGTCTAGTTCTTTAAGACATTGTACATGATTAATGCACCAAAACCCAATCCGTTCCCTGTCTTTCTGTGTGTCTTGACAGATTTACGAATGAATTTCACACAGTTCTAGATGTCAGGAAGTGGGTTAGAGTGTGTGTACATTGTGATCGAAGGTTTAGAGTCCCAGTAAAATTTTACTTTTGACGTCTGAGAATTAACTTTCAGACCTTTTTGAGTGTCTTCAAGTGGTCCGATAATTGTTAGCCAAAGAAAAACAAAAACAACAACAAAAAAAAAACAAGTAATCCCTTTGACTTCGTTTTCAATCTCAAGCATTTTGCATCCTGAGTGATTCTGGATCAGCACAGTCATAAAGGAGTAATCTTCTTTATGACGTCGTTATTATTCGCTCTATCTGAGTAGAAATTGTTGGAAATGTTTGCAGGAGAATCTGTGCAAAAAAAAAAACAAAAAAACAAAAGCAAGCCTGGCAATGATGGAGCGTTATTTTTCTGAGAGCTATTGAAGGTAAGGCTACTCATGATGGATGTTATGGGATAATCAGGGTTCTCTGACATTATTGAGGAATATTATGGTTTCCTCTAACGACATAATTTCTCTGTTTCCATGTGGTCTGGTTTGCTGGAGTAACATTTTAAACCATCCTGCTCTGAAAATCTTATTCTTCTGGTATATTTTTTTTTTTAAATCCGCCAGAATTAATAATTTGAAAGAAAGCGAAGCATTTAAATGTTCCTTAAATCCTGGATTAGAGCACATAAGCCAACATCCTCTCTCCACTGAGCCATTAATAGGAAAACATTTAGCAGAAAGATGTTAGCTTAGTAGAGTGAACTAATTATCGGCTGCAGTGCTGTGTATGCCAAAATGACACTAATCAATAACAAGCAAGAGAAGGAAAAGTCTTTGGCAGAGATAACTGCAAAGCAATTGAGTGCAAACACACAGTGTATCATTCTCCTCCCTTTAAAGGACATAACCCTGTCTAACAGCTGCAGCACAAAGCAGCACACACCCTGTATGCATGCGCACACACACACACATCGACATTGTTAACACACTAACATATTTATTGGTTGCTAGACAATGGTTAAAAATGATGTGTGTACAAAATGCAATGTTTAAAGCAAATAAATATGCAGCCAAAAAATTAATAAAAATGCAAATGTAGTAAAAAATTGTGTGTCTGCTTTACAAGCTCAAGTCAATTAAAATGTAGCTTATGCCGACTCTCGATTGCATACTTACATTTCCACATTTTTTTTTCCTTAAAGTATATTTTGATTATAAAACTGTGATTTTATTCTTTTTTTTTCACCTTGACTAAATCACCATGAGAAATTACTGCACAAATAAAACTGCATTAGGCAAAACGCCATTCAGCACTCTACAAAGAACACGCAAAAGTATTGAGAAATGATTTTTCATTGAATCAAATTGATGGAACTAAACTTAAGCATGTGTTTAAGTAATTTATGACAACCTTCACGTTCGCGTACACAATTACACATATTTGTTGACGGGTATTTAGAAAGCAGACAAACTGTCCCGTTAGAAACCGTCTTTAGCATCGATAGGCCACACGTATTGATTCTCCATCGCCTGTATATGTTAATTAATGCTGCAGAAACAAGTTCACTAAGGACACAGATAAAAGGGAATGAAAGATGCGATTAAAAGGAGCGGTGTGAAAAGCAGCAGACGTTGTTCTTTTCTGTGCGTTTCTTGGAAGCTTTCCCTGCACTGCTCTTCCTCCTTTCTGCTGTATCTCTTCTCCCTCTCAATTAACAGTACTGCTGCAGTTGCTCTATTTCAGCGTTTGCTCCGCTCCCCTTCCTCCTCCTCCCCTTTCTTTTTGTATCTACCGTGCCGTCCGTGTTCTTTCCCTCCTCTTCTCTCTTCCCTCAATTCACCCCTTCAGCTCTCCCTTCCTTCTCGTCAATCCTCTCCGTCTCGGCTAATCTCCTCTCCCTTTTCTCCTCACTTCTCCCTGCGGTTGCCGACAGCTTGGCGTTGGGAGTTTACACCTGTGTTTCAGGCAACTTAAGTCCATACGGCCATTTTAATATTCCAGTCTCATAAACTTAACCTAAATGTATAGCTGCACCTGAAATAATCAACAGTAAAAGAAAAACGAAAAAAAAAATGTTTGCACTTTCCAAGTGGAGCCTGTTTGAGTTACTTAGCTGTCCGGGTTCAAACATGGACCGATCCCTGGGTTTTGGGTTTAGCTTAGCATACTGGCTAACAAGACAAAGTCATAATTTGTATTCCTATCCAACCGATTTGTTTTTCTTTCAAACTACTGATTTCTATTTGTTTTAGTTAGCCCTTTTAGCCCTAAGTTTCAAACCTCCATTTGGATATTTTTGCTTATTTTAATTGTACAAAGTTCTTTAAATGTCGTGTGAGTAAATAAACATTTGCCCGTTTATCCATAACAACTGGAAATGTCAATATCTAGCGAGTTATTTTTGCAATTTACCGTCTATGAAGAGAGTGCACCTCAGATTGTAACCCGACATGGGCTGGAAAGGGCAACGGTTTCAGAAACTTTTTCAGATAGCGCAAAATGTGGCAAAATTACGGTACTGCAACTTTGACTGGATCGTCACCGACACGTTGGCTCCAGAAGAGTTGAAACTCGTGTAGAATATTGTCAGATTAGAAAAATAAAGACAGAAATCTCATCATTTCTTATAGAAAATCTTATAGACATGCAACAAAATTTTGATAACGTGAGGATTCTGTTACCCTACGTTTGGATTTGGTTGCTGTACTTGACAGTGGTTACGTCACGGACACAGCACTGGATCATGTGGAGTCCCACAAAGCTCTGTTTTAGGCCCACTGCTCTTTCCTCTCTAATATTCTCCACTTTGTTTCATACTGCAACAGAACAGTGCAGTCTTGTTTCACTTTTTTCCATACTGACGATTGTTAAATTTTCAAAAACAAAAGTGCGACATCTGCTAAATTATTGCTAAAGTGTAATGATTTTCAGTTAGATTAGACTGGATTAGACCAGCACTCAGATCGATCTTTACTAATGGAGGCAGCCGGACCAAATAAAGCCCCTTCTCTCTAGGAAGCGCGTTGAGACCGTAATCCACATCCTTATCACCACTAAAGCTGCAATGCATTTTAAACAGGGGTTACTAAACCCTCCATGGCTTAACTTCAGAAGGTAGAAAATGCTCCTGGATGCATTTTAGAGTGGGAGACGTAAATATGAGCACATTTCATCCATTTCGCCACAACTCCCTCGGCTGCACATTGACTGCAGAATTCATCCTAAACTTTGTCTTTTTCATTTGATTCTAAACCTCAATCCTACTTCACCAGACAAAAACTCTTGAAAACTCTTTGCACTGACCTTTGACACCATGTGAAATTTTACATTTATTTTAGTCTGTTTTATGTGTTACGGCATTGTTTGCTTTATCTTTTAATGATTTTTTTTATTATTATTTTATGTCTTGCCTTTGCTTTAAATGTTTTTTTTTCAAGGTTTTTATTTTCTTCTTCTACACTACACTTTGGTCCAGTGCAGTAAAATGGCAGTAGTGGGAAATGGGCTCAACATTTAGTGCTTTTTTTTAGTTATAGCACTCAAAGCACAGTAGAGCCACGTTCACCCAGTCACAAACACACATACAAAAACCGTGAGCCAATTAAAAACCTTGGAAAGGGAATAACCAATCCATCACGCAAGGAAGCTGGAATCAAACCCCAAACTTTTATGATTGCAAGACGATTTTTTCCACATATTTCAACTCTACTGAAAGGCTTATATGTCTTATGTGAGTCTCTGTGAAGCGTTCAAATCTAAAAATCGTCATGTCTAAATGCCAAGCAATCATTGTGAACATGGGACAAGGAAATAAAATCTTCCTTTTCAACTGAACATCTTGCTCTACATAAAAATCTTTACTTAAACGGTAGTAAATGGAGAAGTGACTAATGCCATCTAATTGTAGGGTCTTACTTTACCATTCAAGGTGGCGTTTTAAATCCTAGGCTTGCGTTCCTTATCAGAAACTGGCAAGCGCAAGTTTTTGAACCTGATTTGAACTATGAAAATTAAACTGACAAGCAGGTCCTCACCATGGCAACGCACCGTGCACGTCACTTACAGCTGCCTTTGATTAAACACGGCGTCGTCAGACCACCGGTTATTTCCCCTCCTCTCTCCCTCCAGCATCAGATGAAAAACCTTGACAAAAGCTACAAGTTTCCAAAGATTTTGAAGTACAATTTGCAAAAAAATAAAAATAAAAAATTGGACCAAGTGTTTCTACATGAGACAAGCTGTAATTTACAGAGGAGTCTAAAAGGCGAGGTAGCTCAGAGAGAGGCTTTATCTGCAAGGGAAGAGGCGATAATGACAGGGCTCCGACTTATATTTTCGAGCTTTTGATCATTTACATAACAGGAATGTACCAACCTCGTGAAAGTTGCATTCGGTGGTTTTATTACAGGAATCAACCGCCGCTGAGTGCTGCTGAAATCATTGTCATCTTTCACCCGATAATAGAGCCACACTTTGAGAGCTCCGCAGACGGAGACTAGCGAAGCAAACATGACACAGCTCAGAACAAGTGAGCTAATTGGGTTTTACTTACCACTCAAAAGCAACAAGGTTAAATCAGCATCCGTCTTTTCATTATTTTTTTTTATTATTTTTTGTCCAGCTCTCAGCCTCTCAAGTCTAATCTTCACTCGTGTTCTTTGTTTGGTTTGTTTGTTTCTTTTCCTGCCCTTGGCTGCCTTCACTACATCTGCCAATGCTGGTTTTCATTCTGGGCAGCCATTTTTGACTTTATCAAAACAAACAAACAAAAACAAATCAATAAAACAGCTTTAGAACGTTAGCTTCCATTTTCCTAAAAATTTAAATGAATGCAAGTTTTCAATTCGAACGAGCCAACACTACGACTGTTTACAAAGCACAATCATGGTTAAACCATTATAGTGGTTTAGTTCTTGCATATTTAAAAAAAAAAAAAATAAAATAAAATGGATCCCATTTTAAGCCGTTAGGCAGCTGTGACGTTACAAGTCTATCAATCATCAAATACTGAGAAAATTACGAGCAGAAAATAGCTTAAGATCACCTGAGGGAACGTTGTAATTACACCGTCTCATTTAAATATCTCAATAATGAAAACTCTGCATTCAAACATGAATATCTCGGCGTGACATCCCTGCTCATTGCGAGCATGCAGTATTGCAAATAGATTTGTTTGCACATGTCAGGTCAGAGCTTTGTGAAGATCATAGAAAATATTTACTGACAGAAATGTTCCTCTTCCAGAGCATGGAGCTTTTTCCATCATTAGTAGGAGTTTTGTAGATTCTGTGTTCCCGTGTCAGAAAAACTACGGAAATTAATATTTTACAGTCAGTTTGGTAAGGTTGTTACTGTTTTTCAGCATCAAGGTTGGTTTGATGAGATTTCATTGTCTCAATGACTCTGAACAGAAATGCTGAGAAGCTACAAAATTGGCCAGAGACATTTGACGATGCCTACTGGACCAACTAAGGATAAACTAGGATTGCCTCACATTTACACCTTTGTGAAGTTGCACTATGCCAAAGATCAAACGGCAGCAAAAATATATTAATTCCTAACATTTTCAGTCTGTGTAGAACAAATGTACAAAACTCATCAAAAAACAAAATCCTACAAGGCGTTTCAGGTACCTTCCTTATTCTGTTTTTTAGAAAATAAATAAAAAATAATAATGAAAAAGGAGAGGAACCAAAGAATCAAAAAGTATACTCGAGGGAACCATCGTTAGTCTCGTCAGAGAACTTCTTTCTTTCCTCTTTTATCCAAAAACCTTATTTTTCAGACCGCATAATCGATAGAAGGGTTCTCACTGAAGATCATATTGATGCACAGAGACACTCTCTGCCCATCAATAGAACCAATGATCACCGTGGAGGAGGCAGAGGCAGTGTGAGAAACAGATAAGATGGCCTATCCAAGCTGAGCACCTTATTTATGTTGTTGTTCGCTGGTTTCCTGATCTGACCTTAGGAGCACTTAAACCCACTCTGCAATGATCCAAAGACCAACATGAGCAGAGTAAATATGTCACTTCAATAGAGATGCTCAAAAGTCTAATAACCAAGCGTCATTCAGTAACAATTTTAATTAAAAGTAGCGATCATTCTCCCAGTACGTTTCTTGTCCCATCAGTACAACACACTTGAGTTTTACAAATAGCATTTTTCAGTTGTTCACTTAGTCAATGTAAAAGTAAACAAGCTAAATTGTTCCATCAATGAGAACAAGAAGCAGCGGCCTTGGCTGAGCTACTAACAGCTTATATAGATACAGCTGGCAGTATTAGAATACTGTGTAAAAGTGTAATATTTCCTGCCAGTCATCTCAGAAAGTGAAACTCGTATATTGTATAAAATCAACACACACAGGTGCTTAAAACATTAATCTTTGATTGGTCTAATGTGGTATTTTAACTTTCCAAGACACTGAATTTTGGGTTTTCTTAATCTGTACACCATTAAAATCATTAAAATGCAAAAATAGAAGCTTGAAATCTTATACCTTATATTATACCCTACGTGCAATGAATCTAGCACCAGGCTAACTTTAGCGTTTAGTTGTGATATTCTCAAAGTGGTTTGTTACACTGTCACAGTTTTAATCTTCTGATTGCTAACATGCAAAATGCTAACAGTGCAACAAACATGGCTTTAACTATGAGCATCTTGTGTCAAAATAAAAAAAATAAAAAATAAAAAAAAACACAAAAGATAAATGAATATGAGTTCCACACATTGTGCCACTGAAAGCATTGTTGTGTCAAAACACCACAGCGAAAAATCAACTAAATCAACTAATTGGAGCCGACGACTCAGCAATCAAGATCCTTTACGCAGACAATACTGTGCTTAACGTTAGCTCCTGCTCTGCCTTCACTCCTGCTGCATTGCTTGGGTCAGTTGTTTATATTGTTTTCATCTTAAATCACATCACATTTATTGTCCTGTGCCACAGAAACTGTGTAAAAAAAAAAAATGTTGGAGGCTTTCCCCAGCGCCTGTGAAATCTTTTATTAGCCGAGTCGTTCTAAGACAAGGAGGTGGACGGGGCTTCCAGTTTGGCCTGAACTTCAGAACGTGACAGCAGTGCTGCTGGTTTTGGGGGGGGGGGGGGGTTCGGTGCTCTGTATCTTTTCCTGTGCCTCTCTGGCCTGGGGGCTGCTGCTCCTGTGCTTCAGCACCGACCCATCCAGGTATCTGTCTGCCTGGGGCTGCTGCGACCTTCAGGAGCCCAGGCTGCCTGACCTTTGCCAGTCTTGGGCGCTGAGAGTTGCAGGCTTTCTGCCCTTCACACTATTTCAACAGCTCTACACCTCCAGGTGACAAAATTCACAAACACACACACACACACCTACTACGCACCCGCCCACACGCCCGCACAAGTAATCCACACGGTTGAAGGTCATCCAAACACAAGTTCCTATTCCATCAACTCGGTCTGTCCACAGTGATTGATTTGTCTTAATTTAATAAAGTCGCTCACGTTGTCCGGAGTCCATGTTGAGATATCGTTTTGTATAGAGCAAAGCTGCAGTGGCCCACGCAGGCAACCTGCTTATCAACGTGGTATGACTGCAGTAGCCGAACTGGACACATGGGAAAAAAAAAAAAAAGGAATAAATAAATGTCTCAAACACCAATATAGGGTACCAGTTTTACAGCACTCACCGTGTCAATGATAACAGTCTAAAGCAGCAACCAAACAGCCTTCATTGTTAGAAATGTTATTGCAAAATCTCTCGTGATCTTTGATGACACTGATGTACTCAGGAGCCAAGATAGTTTTGTGTTTATTGAATTGAAAGTAGCTCATTTGAAGAAAAAAAAAGCTTTAAGACTAGCAGGATGCTATTTTTTTCTTCTTTTTTTTTTAAATTTTTTTTTTAGAGAGGACCCTAAATTATTTGTCGCAGTCAATATCTCCCAGCGGACTTGTTATCAGTGATTTAATTAATGCACATCTTTCAATGATTTTGATGCGCAGCGTGAGGAACACTGGGGGAAACAGGCGTCCCACTGGGATCACATCAACAAAGAAACATACTTTGCTTTAGAACACCAACGACATATTTGCTATTCCGTGAACATCCGCAGTAAAATAATTTTAAAAAGTAAGTCATGAAAATATATTTTTCTGTCGCTTATAATTTGCCACAGGAATCAGGCGCACTACTTTTCACATGCTGAAGTTTTGTTTTCTGTTCAGGAGCGAAGAAGAGGTCAAGCGGGTTTCGAATGGAAACACACACACACACACACACACACACACACACACACACACACACACAAAGCCGTGTGTGAGGGTAAGCTTAACCAAGCCACCTCCCTGGTCTCTGACAAGGAAACAGAGGGAGAGCCTGTGTCAATACTAAGAACCAAAAGTGATGACTGCACCATCAGACGCAAAGATCAGCTTAAAGTGTAGCAAGCTGCCGCTGGTGAAGTGTAAATACTGGGCTGGAGAACCAAATAAACCAAATAAAGACTGCGTAGCATTGTGGCGTTTGTTTTCTGTGTGTCTCAGTATCCTGCAGAGATATTTTCCTAGACAACTGCTCCTTTTTTTTCCCCCCAGTCTGGCAGGCAGACAAGGGGAAGTGAAGAAGATAAGGTAGAAGGAAAAGTTCCTGAAGTCAGCCTATGGGCCGGATACGGCCTGATTAGGACAGACACTGACTGATTACTATTTGGACTAAGATTACATCATCAAGCAAGTCTCTGTCTGCAGTCAATTCAATCGATTGTGAAACAGACATCAGTTTAGGCTGCGTTGGTATATAGTAAACGTTCCAACTCTAATTTACTGAGTTTGATGCTCGGCAAGAAGCGGATTAATTCCATCAAGCATCATTTCAGGCAGAGTTTATAACCCCATTAAGCAGGTTTTATGAGTGTATAATAATTTCTATTAAACTAATATTACACCAACAAACCACACATCTAATGCACTATGAATGCCGAAGGAATCACAATCCCTGACTGTCAAACTAAAAGAAATCTGTCAAGTTAACTTGCTTTGGAAATCGTATAACGGCAATCATTTTCTTCTTCAGATTTACACCAAACTTTTCTCATTAAAGTTCATGTCTGTGACAAAGACTTGATGAGGGATGTGTTAGTCAGTGTATGAGTGGTGCTGTAATCGAATTCTCCGACTTCTGTCTTTGTGTGCGCAACATGAGTCAGTTGTTCTGATTTTCACTCATGAATTAATATTTTGTCGGTATTTGCTTGAAGCAACAAAAGCGCTGAAACAAAACGTTGCATGAAGCCCACTGCACAGACTACCGCATAGGTAATGTAAAAATAACTCCGATTGATCACAAAGACTCAAAACCAGATGGGTTTCATAGAACAAATAGCTGGAGAAAAACTCTGTTTTAGAAAGTCAGATAACTAGATTTTTTTGTTTTTTTGCCAAAGTTATTCAAGCTGAAATTGAGCTCTGTTATGTTGAGTTTAAGAATCCCCAACTATTATGGAAACAAAAATAATTATGGTTTTTTTTATGGGCAGCAAAGTGAAAAGAAAATAAGCAACATTTGATTATAAAAGTATAATTTTAAAGCTGGAGAATGCAATAATCTAAGTTCACAGCACTCTCTGACAAAGTTATGTTTGTTTTGGACCAATTTGATAGATGCTCTTCCGTAAATCCAGATGTAAAAGTATCTTTAAATGTGGAGAAAAAGCGTCACTATAAGGTTCTATTTACTTGTTGACGTTACTTTAAGATCCGATCTGTCTTTTTATTTTTAGTTTTTCAGAATTAGATACATGTGCAGACGCAACTTTACCCACATATCGCGGTTGCTAATATTTTTCTTAATATGCTTGCAGTGGTTAAAACATCACTTTTCATTGTTGTAGCCTCGTTTTCATCTTTTCTTTCACTTTTGGTTGTCAATATTACAATTAAATCAGTATTCAGCTGTTGTGTTTGTAGATGTATTTAGGACAGAGGGTTCACTGAGGAGAAATTTGTGATGGAGATACATGATTCTTTTTGAGAGAGAGAGGATGTTCCTGGATGTGTCTGCTACGGTATGATTAGTCTTGACAGAGCAGGGAAAAGTCGTGAGTTTTCACCAGCTAAACTGTGCAAGGAAGCCAGTGTGAGTAAGAGAGCCTGTGGGTGATGTGTGCTTGGTGATGGGTGAAAGTCTATAATCTGCTGCACGTACGGGCAAATGGACGGGAAAAGAAAAAAAAAAACAAAAAAAACACATATGCACTTCTGTAAAAAGCACAGCGAGAAAGTCTAAAAGATTTTCAAGTGTGCAGATTTAAGCATTCACCCGCATACGTCAACAGAATCCCAAAGCACCAATAACCCAATCACAATTCCATATGCAACTCAAAGTGCCTGGAGTTATACAGTTACGTGAAAAAGCATGAAAAAGACGGCTTCGTAGCGCATTCAGCCACCTACAGATCGACGAGATGCGGGCAAGTGCAGACAACAACGAGATCAAAATTCACACACGAACAAACACACACTGAAATAAAATCCAATTCACAGACTCCCACTCTGGTGCTCCTGCACATGAAGGGGTACTGCTGCTGGGGGAGCTCTTCCCGTATCATGGCCCCCCTGCGGGGTGGATCGATGCTCAGCTTCCTCGTCTTTTATTGTCAGACAAAAGTCAAGTCACAGTGCAGGACAAACAACAGGTGGAAACAGGGAGGGATGGCGGTGGTAGGAGTGGTGTTGTCGGAGACTGAAAGTGATATATTCTCTTACTTTTCTTTCGTGCTGTTGACAGTTTTGGTCAGTTCATCTGGTTCTTTTTGCACAGTTGCTCTCAAACAATGGTTTTGTGTATTGTAGCCAAGGGAAGAGAAAAACATTCCTGTATGCAGAATTGATTTGTAAACCTGGTTTCAAAAGTTGTGCTGGACTTTATTGAGGCACTAGACAACACAGAACTCTCCGAAGTTGTTTTTAAAAAAATAAAATAAAAAACTTCCCTATCGTCAAAGCTTTTGACAACACAGATCATATTTTTTTTTAAAGTGAAAACTAGTCAATACTGACTAACAAGATCTGGAGAGGATGTAGTGATGGACTCAGACTTGAACCTCCAGAGACACATAGAGACAGTTACAAAGTCGGCCTTCTACCCCCTAAAAGACATTGTAACACTTTGTTTGAAGTGTAAATAATGACATTTATAATGCAAAGTTGTCCATTTTAATGGACCTTTAATACAAGTTTTAATGGAGTTTTGTATTAAAAGTGTCATTATTTACTGAATGACACTTCATTTTATAAACATTCACAAAGGCTCCTTCATGTTCATGACGCTGTCATGTCAGTCTTATCCAAAACCCCTTCAAATAAAGTGTTACCAAAAACATCTCTATGATTAAAAGACTGAAGTTCAAACCAGATCTTGAAAAACCCCTCCATTCATTTGTCTTTAGTTGAAATTATTCCTGTAACTGTGTCTCCACAGCACATCAGTGCAGGTCTAAAGCTCAGAGAACAGACTGTAAAATACTTAAATCACTGACTGTCTTAGCACCAAAATATATTAAAGATCTATTGTTGTTGTTGTATCAACCATCCAGACCATTCAAGTGTTCAGGTTCAGCTCTACCACCCAGAATCAGATCCAAAAAATGAAGAAGCAGAATTCAGTTCTTATGATCCTCTAGTATGGAGCAAACTTCCAAAAATCTGCAAAAATACTGAAAACCTGAGTTGTTTTTCATCTCCCTCGTGTTTAGAGCCGCCCTTGATTAATAACAAAAGGAACATCATGAATCGTAGTCTGTTTTTTTTTAACCTGTCGTTGCTTTACCTTTGCTTTCCCAGTGAAATGTTAAGTTTTTGCTTAGTTTTTGTTTCCTTTTTATTAAACATGTAACGCACTTTAATTTTCCCTGTTGCTAAAAAATGTGCAATACCAATAAATCCCCTTTGCCTTGCCTATCAGGAAATGAGGGTTGGAATGTGAAATCTGACATCTCATCTGTTATCCTCACTGTAGTCAAAGGGGTTCCTCAGGGATCAGAAGCGAGATCGGTCCAATTCGTTCGTTACATCTACCATCCTGACTGCAGATCATCAATGACTGATTTTCCGTTTTGTGGTGGTGATGCGATGACGAACTCACCTCATTACCCCGCAACTACATTAACAACAACAAATCATTTATTTGTCACATTTGATTTGTCAAAGCGGGCGTATTTTTGCTAGTTTCTGTCATCTTCTCCAGAACAACATGGTAAATGAGTCTAAATCTTAAGGAAATTATTCAAAAGCATTTGGGAGATCAAACGATAGAAGGTTGAATTTTCGTGAGAGGAATGTATTGAAACTCTTTTACCAGCATAAGAGCAAAAAAGGATCGTAAACCATGGCGGCAGAGCCGTAGAGACCGTGAAGATAGAAATGAAAGAGTCCGAGTCAGTTTCTACAGGAAAAACGCTGTGGAGCTCTGAAACCACAATTTAGGATGATTGATTCTAATTTAAGCAGACTTAGTCGCATGCCTCCTCTGATCCTCAACTTCCATAAAGCACGTAACGCTGCGGAGCGACCACTTCCGTCCGACAAAAGGGAAAAGCCACTTTATCATTTGGAGCCACATCCTCGCTTCGTCATCCTTGGAGTAGTGCCCCGCAGACAGCGTTGAACTAATTTTCACAAACAAACCTGATCAATTTTTGTCATCAGTTGCCTGAAATGAATTGGGACGACTCAAAAACAGTAAACGGCAGCGGCCGCCCCGGTGGCATTTCCTGCGATAAAACAACAGCCCCAGACTCCAGCTGAGCTTGATAATCTAGCAACCTGAAACAAAGACATGCTGACATGCAGTTTGCACTGTTAATTAAAAAAAAAGAAAGAAAGAAAAAGAAATAGGGGAAGTATTTCATGATGAATGTACTCACCTGCTCATGAGCTGCCTCTGAAGGAGTGTAAATTAATGCATCTTCCAAAGCAGCTCCTTAAAGCTGAAGGCCTTAGTCAGCAGCCGACTTATACTGTTCCCCGGAGCCGCTTTTTACGTTTCAGACTCGGCCGTCTTAATCAGGCGAGGGGCCTGAGAGGACGCTGCATCTGCCATGTCGACATGCGCTCCCTAATGAATGCCAATTTTGGACCGCATCCTGGTTCCAGCACGAGGTAGTCCGGAGCATCAAAATGAATCATAATGTCTTTCTTAGTATTAATTCCAACGGAGATGTCCTACTTCAAGAAATAGCAGTGGGACACTGATGCTCAAACGTAAGCCCCCTTTTTTTTTTTTAAATCTGGAAACGTTCTATATATATCTTAGCAAACAGTGCATGTTGTGCAGACCTCAGTTTAAAATCAGAAAAAGGTTTCCAAATCTTCAAGGAATATATGAGAACTCTGAAAGAAACTTCTTTCTTTTAAGCATTTGACCACTGCTGGCTTTGGAAAGTAAGGGCCATTGTAGTGGAGGCAATATAGCGCCACCTCTGTCCAAAAAAGGAGAAGTAAAATACATTATTGTAACAGCAGCATAATCTCTCACTGAAAATGTTGCATCAGATTTATATATGTAAAATGAGAGTTTGTTTTATTTTTTTTTTTTTACATTCCTTCTCACTGCATGGTTTCAGTTCTGTTTAAACTTTTATTGATCAGACGTTAAATATGGGCAAGTTGCTCTTTTCTTTTCACAAACTGCAGATGTGTTTGTTTTTTTATTATTATTATTAATAGTTTGCAGAAATTAGCATCTTGTGGATGATGTGGTTGGAGGCTGCAGTGCTACGAATGCTTTTGGGGGAAATCCTATCCCTGCATTACCGAAGCAAGAGTTTTGGCCACATTATTGACACAAAGTCAAGATTATCTCAAATACAGAAGGGTGTATGATTTGGGGTTCTAAGTATAGCATCTCTTTTTTCTCTTTTTTGCAGATGATGTTCACATTTTCAAGCCTAGACATTGAGAGTGCAGTTTTCTTGCGTGCGTAAAGTGGATGGGAGTAGAGTCAGTTTGTCTGAATGGCCGCTCACTGCACCGCAAATTTAATAGTGTTAAACGTTTTGGTGTTTCCAACGAAGGGAAGCGACCAAAGCAAACATTCAGAATTTGTTTCCACATGGATGAGTTGTTTGCCATGCTAGGCAAGTAATTTTTTTCTTAAATGGTTTTAATTATTGTTATTACTTTGAGTTGAAACCAGCCTATGTAATGGGCATCAGCCACAATCTGGCTTAGCGTTAGCGCATCGAAATTTATTATTTGCGGGCAAAGCCATTGAAAAATGCGCAAAAATTAACACAAATTTTTTTAGCTAACTTCTAAATACATCTTTTGCAATTCCATATCGTGAAAGGTTGACAGACAGTGACATACAGTGAAAGGTTGACAGACAGTGACATACAGTGAAAGGTTGCCAGACAGTGACATACAGTGAAAGGTTGCCACTACTTGAAGTTTGAAAACTATTCCCCAATACAAAAAAACCAAAGCTAGCTGCGGTAGCTGTTCTGATTGAGTTCTGCTAACATTTAAATCCCTTCAGAGCTTTGTGAACATGATTTAGGTTTAAAAAAACAACAATGTTTTGGATTTATTTCAGCACTAACTGTGGAAAAGACTAGAAGTTTGCTAGATTGTGCATTGCAGCCTGATCTGGATTGTGATTGGCTGGCCTACCTGCCAATCACGGTCAGCCAGTTAGAGCCTCCATGTTCTGAACTTTCTAGCTAGCAGAACAATGTTATTAGTAGCTTCTGACAGTTCAGCGCTGCTCAGAATGGCTTGGTGTAAACCTGCAGCTAACTGTAAGTAGATAATATTTAAGCATTTTTTTATTATTATTGTTAGTTTAAGGTTTACTAATGACAAATTCAGTTGTTGTTTACTAATATTTTTCGTGATGTTGCATGAGTGCATGGCACACCTATTGCTGATTGTTGTACCTTTTCCTTGTTTGTGTACTTAACAGAACCATGCACGGAGACGCCTCATCTTTGACCGGATGCCTGCAGTTTTTTCCATTAAGAATAACCGCGCTCTTTATATTATTGTTTGTGTGAATTACTTATGTGTTGATGACATAATTGTTTGACATTTCTGCTCAAGCTATTTACTGATCTGTCAGGTTTCCGATATGCGTCCCCCCCAATGACAGTCTCGTTCCTACGCCCTTGGGTAAGTATCTCAGTTTCTTTATGCATTAGTAATGGTAGAATGGATAAGACTGAGCTGAATCGTCTGCAGTTGAATGGGCACTGCTTTGGTTTTTCCTGATGATGAAAAAAAAAAAGCGAAACGACGACGCTCTTCGCGAAAACAGCCATCTTAGAGTCTAGATGAGCTTTAGCTGCCCATGCTTTTGCTCTTGTGCTAGCTGCAACAGAGCTAGTTGATGAGGCTCTTCATCATGCTGACGAATAGGAGGGATGTGATCGGGTTTACGAAGAGGCTTTGTCCGATATTGTTGACAGGAATGGTGTTCCTGTCGATGAAACTGGTGCTATCACGTTAGCCGCACTTAGCTGGCGTGTTGTGAGCTTGGACTGTTATTTCTGTACCTTAGACTGTGCTCTCCTGAATATACTTAGCTGGTGTGAAGCACACCGGCTAATAATAAGTAAAAGCTAACAGCATAAATTGTTTTCGCATTTTACTTTAGATGCAACTGGAAAAAATGAGATGTTTGCGAGATTTGCTGAAACACAACGGAGGCGTAACGAAGCCTGACCGCCAAACAGATGTCTTCCTAAATAAAGTTACGATTTGAACTCACAAGGTCACTTCCGCTAATACAAAATTCAACCAATATATGGCAGTGTTGCTTTACAAATTACCCTGCTTTGAACGGCTCACTACAGTAAACTAACAAGTCTCTTTAAATATGTGTTCTGAAATGTAATTACGTTTTAACAAATTACCTGATCCTTTTTTTACAGCTGGATTTCTCAGATTTCTTAATTAAACTGAACAATAGTTAACATTTCCCATTAAGGAGGAGTTTATTTTCACATTTTACGTCAGGGGAAATGGACTTGGGAAAACTTGCTCGGGGCGTATTGGAAATAAAAAGCATAATTAAAGAAATGAGAGGTGGAAGCTCCGTCCCGAAGGAACCGCAGGAGAGGAAATAAAGAGCAGAGCAGGGAGATGAAAGCCAAAACGGATGAGAGTCTGGCCCTTGAGATGCCAGATTTTAGACTCGATGATCGTGGTCTCATGTGGTAACCCTCCCTCATACGCCCAAAAAATAAACAAACCAAAAAAAAAAAAAAAGTAAAACTGAATGGGTTTTAATGCTATTACCAGAAGAAAGAAAAAAGATAAATAATGCTCCAGGCTAATCTTTGATTTTTTTCCCCTCAACATAAAAAATGGAAGAAAAAAAAAACTTTGTGTGGTATTCACCAGTCATCAATGATTTGGTATGTCAAATCTATCCAATAATTGCCTTAATCAAACTGTTTTTATCCGCCAGAATTGCCTTTAACAGTGGATATGGTGGAGCAAGCAGTGAAGACAGTACAAAGAAAGAAAAACAAAGTGATTGATGTGTTTTACAATACACTATGACAAGCTAAAGAGAAAGAAATAATGAAGATAAACTCAAAATAAACTTTGATGGGGATTATCAGTAATTAACCTCATAATTCTTTATGTCTTCTTTATTTAATACCTGCTTGTTGTGCCAAATCTGATTCACATAATTCACAGGGCAAAGATTTTATGACAATTTTTGTCCCAGTTTTCGCCTTCCGACAAGCTTGAAGATGCCCTGATTGTCGACACGGCTTCTAAGATAATCTAAAGAGATATTCCTGCCATGTACGGAGTGTTAAGGCTGATCTGATTTACTAGAAAGGAAGTCAGAACCATTCCGGTCTAGAATTGCGGATATTCAGAGTGATGGATTGTTTTGTGGTGAACCAGAAAAGGTAAGGTGGACGTCAGACACAACTTTTACTATTATTCTGCTAAACATAGTCCACAAACTATGGACATTACTACTTCCCAGTCGGCCATGTTTCTTTACTCTGAACTCACTTTTTTTCCTCGAGAGATTTCGCAAAATTTCCCAAACCTGCTCTGATCAAATATCTGCAGCAATCGATTTTGAGCCAAATTATGAAAGTCATATTTTAGAACTCACATGCAAATTTCACCACAATCCCATATAGTGATCGCTCACTATATGGGAAACGGCATGGAGAACAAAACTTCTTTATAGTATATATTCCAAAACCGAAGGCAGTGTTGACGCCCAAATAACCGGTTGAGGCAATAATCATAGAATATCACATCTGACTTTGAGAACATGCAACCGTTTGTTCTATTTAAGGTTTTTGTCTTATTCATTAGTAGGTAGACAGAGAGAGAAGGGGAGAACTTCTAGAAATGACCCAGGACGAGGAATTGAACCCGGGACAGCTGCGTCAAAGACTGTAGCCTCTGTTTATGGTGTGCCTGCTAAACCACCAAGCCAGAAGAGTTGGTTAAACACTGGGAGTTTTATTGTTGGACTGGGACTGATTACTAACCGAGTGCAGCTGTGACGGTAGAGGAGAAGGCAGGCTGAGGGAGAGAGGGACACAGGGGAGCTGGGAAAACATACGTCTAATCGTACCAAAGAACCAGTAAACACAAGAAACAACATGAGCTAACTAAAATAACTAACACCAGACTGAATTAAAGTCAAATAGTCAAAGGCTGATCTAATCAAAACCCAAAGTAATTAGGACAAAAAACAAACGATCAAAGCTACAAGCAGAATGAGCTTTGCTTTAACATTCTCTAGATCAGTGGTTCTTAACCTGGGTTCGATCGAACCCCAGGGGTTCAGTGAGTCGGTCTCAGGGGTTCGGCGGAGCCTCTGCCGCGGAGGTAAAGACACACTTGTGTAAAGTCGTGGTGACGCGCCCCGCTTTGCCATCACTCGCTGCAGAGGATCACGTTACATTGCTTAGCCAATCAGAGCTGCAGAGGAGCACTGATTGAAGGAGCTCCACTCTCAGCATGGATTTGAACTTGTGTCTTTAATTACTTCAGCAAAGCTCACCGTTTTTACCAAATTCTATAGTGTAAATCTGCTCCTTAGTCGCATCTTTTCGGGGTTGCTACTGCCTCTAGTGCCGTGGGGGTGATAACACAGCTAATATAATTACATTAATAAATCAGAATACCGCAAAGTATTTTCTGTGTCGGGGGGGGGGGGGTTCGGTGAATGCGCATATGAAACTGGGGGGTTCGGTACCTCAAAAAAGGTTAAGAACCACTGGTCTAGATGGAGTGGTTATCCCTGGGTCTTGTGTACCATTTTCTTCCAAATGGTTTCCTTCCACTTAACTTCCCATTAATTTTATTGTATGTACCTTTTTTTTTTTTTTTAGTAATAGTCTTTTTTGGTTTATTGCTCTTCTATAGTGTGTCTTTTTACAGCCTGTGAATTCAGCAGTCTCCCTCTTATTTCTGTAGGCCATAACATTGCAGTAGCACAAAGCCGGTCATCTTGTGAGGGTCTTCAAACCAACAGGGCCCCTTCCCCTCAAGACCAGCAGAATTTTCCAGAGGTCAGATTTATAAATCATGTTTACACATCAGTTTACAAATGAATCAAATCTGAATTCACTATATATTTCCCTGTGCAAGTCGGATCTGGCTGCTGTTGTGAAAATTGCCTTGAGACCACATTTGTTGTGAATCTAATGAAACTCCGAAATGGTCCAAATAAATCAATCGAACCATTCTCAGGAAATTCACGAGGCTCACGACTGCGGTGAGCGTTCGCAAATTCCTAACCTGACCATAACTGCGCACTTCATGCACTAAAGTCTTCCAATTATGTAACTGTTTGTGGTTGTTATTGTCACGTTGTTGCTGTTGAGATAACTCCAATGAAGAGATGGAGAGAGATAAACGATAAGTGGAGCGCGCATACCGACTCTGGTAAACAGTCACAGCAACAAACTTGTGGCGAGAGGATAGGGTAATAAATTAGACATATCCTTTTGTCAGAGGGCAGCGATGACTGACTGTTAATGCACAGAAATAGACTACTGCCTTCGAGTGAGAGTGGGTGTTAGGAAAGAGGGAATCTGGCAGTCTTAGTTGAACATGCAAGAGAGAGAGAGAGAGAGAGAGACGGAAGTGACAAGGGGTGATGAAGACAGATTTAAACTGAGAAGGAAAAAGTACCTCATGGGGAGTCGCCATGGGGTAGGGATACGGGGAAGGAAACTGGCACTAAAGACAGATAAGTGAGGGAAGTAAATAAAGGGGAATGACGGTGATTTACAGATGTAAGGGGTGGGGGGATTTAGAAAATGTCAGTAGAATATTCAAATGAGTCGCAGGGAGAGAGCAGAGAGCAGCGGTAGGGAGAGGAGGTGGCATCGAGGCGCAATCGCAACGTGAAGAGTGAAAGACGGAGGACAACTGTGCGCCGACATATCGATCGATGTGGGGACCACCCTCCCACCACTTCCCACAGATACCAGCGTGGATCTGCTGTGGCAGGCTTCAAACCACACAGGTGACCGGTCACTCAGAACAACAAAGAAAAAACACCCATGTCCGCACAGCTGCAGCTCCAGTAACCATGCTGCTGGTATAGGACCATATGCTAGATGTACTTGTTTTCGGGGGGGTGAGGGGGTCCACTTCAAGCAAGAGGCTCACATGCGAACACTTGAGCTGATTTCTTCTAGGGGGCAGTGTGGGGACGCCGTCCTTTGTGTTTATTGATCCAGACCGAGAAAAGTCAGACCGCTCAAACTGTGAAAGATTCATGGCTCGACCACACACACACACACACACATGCACTTGGTCCTCTGATCCCATCTGTGCGTGTTTGCGTGTCGGGGTGGGAAGACGAATGGATGACAGGAGTGCAGGAAGGTGGCGGAATGGATGAAAGAAAGATTGGATGGGAAAAGATGAGGTAAAGGAAAGAGCAGTAGGTGTGTGTTTGGGAGGGAAAGGGGTGAAGGTGGGCTTTTGTGCAAAGGCAGGCACAAGGGTAAAGTAGAGGAGAAAAAATGCAAAAAAAAAAAAATGGAAAAAAAACCCACAGGGGAGGGAAGATGGAGAGCAGGGATGGAGAGAAAAGTAAATGAGAGGAAGGGAAGAGAGAGGAGTGCCGGCTGACATATTTACAGGATAAGACTAAATCGTCTGTCATGTCTAAATGCATGCTAGATTAAAGTGGGACCTTCTGCCTGTGTGTGTGTGTGAGTGTGTGTATGTGTGGTCTAAAAGCCATCCCCACTCAAGGCTAAACCTATATAGATCATATCCCAATCATCATATTACTGGCTTCAGCTGAAGATAGGAAAAGGGGAGATGTGAACACAACGATTTAGCAGCTCACACACGCACACACACACACACACGCACGCACACACACACACACTCTGTGGTTCTAATCTTTCTTTTGTGGCATTTTTGTAACCTCTTCCTTATTGCTTCGACGTTTCGAGATCGACCCTTTGCCAATAACAGAGAAACAAAAACAGTTCATAACTGTACAAAAATTTGCTGCATGACTATTTAAAAATGTATTTCTTGTCACAGATTTCAGCAGTTTCTATGTGGTGACATTACCATTCATCAGATCGTACCAATGGTGAAAGGAAAGCACGCCATCTCTCAGTTCTAGGTATTTAGTGATGAAAATTGTCTGGCCTCTGCCAGGTTCTAAAATTATTTACATCTCAGTGCACACCGCAGTCATTAGAAGACAAAAAAAAAACAGAAATTGAAAGGCCTTTGAATATCCCACACTGTTCACTAGCTACTGACACACCTGATGCAGATGTGCAAAAGAAGCCAAACCAATTTATCTTTTCCTGCAGTAAACACAACGTTACACTAGAAAGGCACAAATATCCCACCTTATTTTGAGTATATTTACCCAGCGAGGCATTTAATTCCATGCTAGGTTGTATTTATTTTAACCAAAAAAAACCCCGACACCACACTTAAAAGGAGCTCCTTTTTGCAATAGGACGGCACGTTTCTGAAAGTTCAGGATTCCAAAGTGAATGCCCTTTGACCCTTGCTCTTTGCACAATCCCTCTCGATTCCTCTGGAGCCATGAATTTTCTTTTAAGTTCTCTGCTCTTAAGCTCGCCCCACAAGTCGAGGATTTGGCTACGGGGACGCTCATAAAAAGAAGTGAGATTTTGTGCCATTTCGGCGTTAGTTTGTGAGGTTTTTTTTTTTTTTTTTTAGCTGACTGACTCGTGTTGATCCACATTGAGTTTGCTCTCAGAGGCCATTAGATTTTGAAATAAAAAAATGTTCCAGGTGTTTCAAAGAGCTGCACAGTGGCACAGTTGGCGATGTTGCATTGTAGCAATTGTCTCATGGGTTTGAACTGAGGCGCTTTTGAGTATCTTATGCAAACGCTTGGGTTTTTCCTAAACCCAAGATTCATTGGCTTCTTTCCACTGCCCACAACATTAACATCAGCTAATTAGCTACTTTGTTTTTCACCCTTCAACTATTAACCAAGTATAGAAATATAGATGGTAATTAAAGGAGTCCATAATACTGTGCACTCAGCTCAGGTTCCAATGACCTTTGAAAGAGAAAGAGATCAAATTGAAAGGCGAGTTGATGTTTTCTCTTATTTTTCTCAGTTAAAATCAACACAATGCCTTCCTTCTGTTTCCTCTCATTTTTCCCATTTTGAAGAGCGACAAAGAAGAACTGGGCCATATATCTCAAGAAATAGGTTATCATAGTTTACTAGTTAAAATTTCACCCAAATAAAGGTGAAGTACAAATTGACATACATAACTGCGTTGTGTTTATTTAATGGCAAATAATTGTGGCCCCAGTGTTGTTGATAAAAAAAGAAAACAATGTTTTCAGGTGAAATTTGTTTCCCCCCCACCCCTCAAAATAATTTTGTAATTTTTCTGTACAATTTAGCTGCTGGAAATGATTTTTCTTTCGTGTGTGTGTAGGCTGCTGTAAACATCATTTGATAAAGACAGAATGTTTCAATTTGAAGAGGATGTAGTTTCTGTTTTTAATGGCTGCTTGAAATATAAAGTGTCAATATTAAATGTTTATCCAATATTTGGACTTTATGCTCATTTATTAGGATATTAAACTTCACATCAACAGAAAATTCAAACCAAAAGGTACCAAATATCACATTTGATGTGAAAAATGCCATTTAAATAACAGCAGCTCTGTGGCCCTCAGTAAAGTTTGATCTTTTCTGTTGACCTTTTTATCTCTTCACCTCCTCCTTTGTATCGACTTTTCAATTTGTAAGGACACCGCCTCAGTTTCTCCCTTTGCAACCGCTATTTTTTATTGTAGCTGCTCCAAGATTTTATCTCTCCAGCAAAATCAATTACCATTTGGCGACTGTTGTTCAAATATCTGGCGTTGCCAGTCTCCTTGGCGTGACGGTCTCGAGGGGCATCTCGTATCTCTGAGACGGAGACACTCACCCACGGACGGTCAGTACACCGAGGCACATCACCGTTCACACACAAGAACGCCGTGATGAGTGTGGTATTGTTTTAGTCCTGTTTCCTATCTGCTCATATATTGGGATGTGATGGAAAATGTCTGGTTATTTGGGTCCAAACACGAGGAACTGGTTTTAGTGGAACATCAGATCCTGCGTGTTGTCATGGATCCACTTCTGTTCTGAATAGTGGATGTTTGTTGGGAGTAAGGCTGTTGAGTTGCGGCGAATTCCAGTTAGGATAAACAATATTCTATTCAATATATACTTAACTTTTTTAACAGCTTTTTTTTTTTTTTTTTTTTTTTTTTTTTGCTGAATTTTTTTTTTTTTTTAAATGTTTCTGTAACGCTGCTGTTTATGCCCAACAAAATATTTGGTAACACTTTATTTGAAGCGGGTTGAATAAGACTGACATAACACCTTCATGAATATTTATGACTGTTGTCATAAAGCGTCATTCGGTAAATTATGACACTTTTAATACAAAGTTGACATTATTCAAAATGTCTTCGTTATGACAACTTGACATTAACCAAGAAATCATTACTGATATAAATTTGTTATAAAAGTATTAATGATTGCACTTTAAAAATTAGGTAACTTTATGTTATTAAAGGTAAAGTTTAAACAGTAATGATTTCCTGGTTAATGTCAAGTTGTCATAACAAAGACATTTTGAATAATGTCAACTTTATATTAAAAGTGTCATAATTTACCGAATGACGCTTTATGACAACAGTCATAAATATTTATGAAGACTAATTCATGTCATGACAGGTGTTATGTCATGTTTATGAAAGTGTCATGACAGTCTTATTCAACCCCCTTCAAATAAAGTGTTACCAAACATTTGTTTTGACTTGATCTGATTACTGTTCACTAGAACTGGATATTTGACATTTTATCTGGTTTGCTTTGTCTTGGATTTTGTGGTTGTCATTTATCAAGTTACAGCTTTTTATATTGCTTTTTTTCCTGGTAATCAATGTTTACACTGTGTGCACAATCATTGGGTAAGTTTTATTTTTATTAATCACTAACTACAGAGCTCTTGCTTGACCTAAAATGGTAATAAACATCAAGCGTCAATGCTTAAGAAAGTAAAAATGAAAAAAAAAAAAGTGGAAACACACATTTCTGTTTTTAAAATAGTTTTTTTTAATGGTCTGATGTCATATTTTACTCATAAATATTGTTTTTTCACTACCTGTTAGCAGAAAATTATTAGAATGAAGAGAAATAAAGATTTTCAGACATCAGTCTTTGAATTAATCTACATTATGTCTCTTCCTATGCACATATTTAAATATATAGCAGCACTTAAAGGCAGCAGCGAGACAACACCTGTGTTTTTGTGTCAGAAGTTTTCCAGCAGTTTTTCAGTTGGCTTTTTTTCTTTTGCTTGGTTTGTTTGTTTCTCCACTTGATACCGTTGCATCCGACTCCCATCGTGTGTCGTGGAAAACAACAAACAGGTCTGAATGTTTGGACACTGCTAAGTTCTAACACAGAGTTGGCACACGGAGGCCATCGTGCTGAGGGGCACCAAAAGTCCTCGGCTGGTACTGCCAAACCGCCCTGTCTGTTTCTGGCCTCCTCTGGTGAGAGCAGCTGTCACCGAACAACAGGATAACTCTGTTCCCCACTGCATGCACATGCACTCAGACAACAACACACGTCACGTTTCTGTCTTCCTTCAGACAACACCGGACTTTCTTGGTGCTAACCTACATGAAAGAATTACTCTGCGCTCAAATGCGCCTACTGCACTGTTGATGCAATGTGAAATCACCTGTTTCTGTTTAAAAATAAATAGATTACCCCATGCTAAATTTTAAATTAAATATGCTCAACCACATTTAAAAAAAAAAAAAAAAGGTGAGTTCAGTTCAACTTGTGTCTCTGAACTGGTGGACCTGTTCTATCAAGAAATCACTTAAGGAAGGGAACAGTATTATGCAAAAATCAAAATATTTGAGCTTTAAATCCTATTATAATGTTATTCCTTCAACAAACACACACTCTGAGTGTTGCTTTGACTCATTCTTGCATGTTTGAATCTCCCATGGCAACCATTCGGCAGTGCGACTTCCCCGCTCTGCTCCTCCAGACTAGCGGCAGCAGCAGTCACCAAACACCTGGTAGAGCTGCACATCCGCTGAGCTCATCATACAAACCACTTGTCAGTGAGACGCTGGTAAAAACATCGTTAAACGTTTGATAGAGGAATAGTGTTGTGATGATGTGTCGGAAAGAGCAGGAGTTTCTTAAAGAGACAGA
>NW_006800144.1:431020-454472 GCF_000485575.1 Poecilia formosa
ATATATAAAACAACTAAAGGTGAGTAGTTATTGATTATGTTATAAAATGGTCTGGAATATACACAACACTGCCCCTCTAAGAAGAGATGGAGGAGAAAAAATCATTTTTATCTGTCAGTATTGAAAGGGTTACAAAGAAATTTCTACGGCTGTGGAAGTCTAGTGACTCCCAGGACATCAACCTAAATTACTCCAGGAGAGCGACGGCAGCACATCCGGCAGGACACAAAAGAACCGAGAACATCTGAAGCACTGCAGCCCTGACCTGCTTCAGCTAAGGCCAGAGTTTATGATTCAACAATAACAGAGATATTGGACAACAATAATAATAATAATAAACCATCTATGAGACAATCTCAAGGCTAAAACATCTGCTCACTGAAAAAAAGCACAGCAGGTAAACAAGAGGGTAGAAAATGGGGGCAGAGAAACTGACACAATTAAACAGAAGAAAAGCTTTTCCCACAAACAGAATGTTCTTGAATAGTTTCTCCTGGAAGGCTTTTTTTTTCTTCAAAAATAAAAAGTATTTCAAAAGTAGTCTAACACTATACCTAGATTTCTGTTCTTCCAGAAACATATAAAGTCACTATGCTTTTTTCCCCCCAATCACTGACCTCAAAGAGGTGAATAAGCCCACTCCTTCAATCACTGCCCTTCATGACGACGTATAAACAAAAAAAGAAAGAAAGTCTCTCTATGATTTTAACTTTTTTTTTTTTTTCAAAGGAGCCGCTTTCTTTCTTGTGACATCAGCTATGGATGGATTTAATACCAAAGAGCTCGGCAGCTTTTAAAGAAATCTGTAAGTGGTGCGGAGATGAATGCCATTCATAACTAAGTTCAGCCCGAAACTAAAAGACGAGCTTTAAGTGCCAAAGTCAGGCGCTCCGAAGGTAGTGATTCGTATATGTTTGACAGTGAGTTGCTCAAGATAAACAGAAAACAAGGAGGAAAAAGTCAAAAGCTGCAGCGTCCTTCAACCTTGGATTTGCATCTTTAAGACTTGCTGCAGTGTTTACCTTGAGTAAAAGAAACGGATAGGTTTACAACTCGGGCTGCCACTCGTCCCGTGAAACACAAAACTGGCCTTTATTAGGCAGCTGAGCGTTGCGCACCGTTCTGGATTTTCACAAACGTCGAATAAATATCGTTAACACACACTTTAGCCCTGAGTTTAACAGTAATGAACAAAATAAAACAAGAAGGCCACCAAATTGTCAAGAGGGGAATCTACGCTTCCTCTCCCTCACATCCCCAACAGCCTGCGTGTGCTGCTGTTCTGGTTGCCTAGAGACAGAAGTACCACACACCTGCGCCTTTCTGAAACGTCCAGCAGACACTCCACCGCGTCCTCATGAGCAAAACCTCTTGCAGAAATACAGATGTAAGTGCACAGCACATTCCTGGCTGAAGTAAGGATGAATAAAAAAAAGGCAAGTTTTAAAAATTTGTCGGCGGATCTCTTCAGTGGCATCAGACGGGATGAATCAGGCGAACGAAGGAGCATCAGAGTCACAGGTCTTCATCCCCCAATCAGCTCCTGAGGCTGAAGTGGTGGAACGTTATGACTGATCCGGTCTCCTGTCGTGCTTTTAGTAGAATGTTGTGGTTTAGTTGACTGTTCAGGAACGGCAAGTTTGAATGATCCTTAGTTTAATAAACAGTAGTATTACCTGATACGGTATAAATGACCGTTTAAAGAACAAATAATGCTAATAGACAATCAGTAAATAAGTGAATATTCTGGTTTTAAAAGTTTGTTTGGGTTTTCTATGTGTTTTATCTAAAAACGCTGATTTTTTTAAGGAATACAGTGTTCAGCTTAATTAACAAGCTGATCAAGCTTTATATGCGATGAGATTAGAAAGAAACCATTTATTGTTATTATATTATCAAATTGAGCTAACGATTTGACAGCATAGGGCCACCTTGGAGGATTAGGCTTGTATTATCTGGATGGTAACAGGAGGATGGTTCATCCAGAAACAGATAAAACTGTTTATTCACCTTCTATGCTAATGAACATTATGTCATAGATGTGACAAGATTAGATTTTTATAAGATGTGCTTATTTTCTTTATGTTTGAACCCGTGCAACATAAGAAACAATGTGAGAGCAGTTTTATCGTCGTCTACTTTGCATCCGTATTAAAACTTATTTGTGTCTCAAATTTTCCAGTTCAGATTATTTCATCATGTTTGTTTACTCCTGAAGCTCAAGCATTCACAATCTTCAGATGTCATCACAATTTGTAGCGGGTAAAGAAACAAAAACAAAACAAAAAAAAAAAGGAAAACAGAAGAAAAACTTGGTTAAGACTTGTTTCTCACTGTAGCAGGATGTGATGATAGTCCACATTTTAAATGACAATAAAGTGAAAGACCCACTAAAAAAATGTTTGTGCTGCATCTAAGAAAAAAACTTGGAAGGTTTTTAAAAAGCTCACAAAGAATAAACAACTCACACCAAATCATTTGGAGACAGAGAGAGGAGTGCCTGTAGATGCCCACAAACACACAAGCAAACACACAAGCAAGTTTCAGACTGACACACGCTGCTGCACGCTACACAGTCAGACACACACACACACACACACACACACACACACACACACACTGAGCATCAAAAGCAGGTAAAAGGACAAGATCAAGGGAATGTCTGTACTGGAAAGAAATGCCATCACAACACTGTAAGAGAATAAGTCTGTTTAAGACGAAGAAGGAAAGGGAATGAGTTATTATCCTGTGACTTATTTTCTGATTTAGGGAATGAGAGGCACGTGATCTGTCCGTCTTTCGACAAAAGCAATACCTAGCGCTACTTCTCGGCAAAACAAGTGCAGAAGTAATAAGGCCGAGTTACAGTGATCGGATCGAGCACTGTGTTTAACAAGCGTTCCTCTGCGCAAAGATCCCTGAGCCGCAGCTTCGCTTGTTCTTCTGGTACACCTACTTTATTGATGTCTGAAGGGAAGATTTATTACAGTGCTTTTTCAAACAGAAAGGTTAACTCTCTACAGGGTATGTATGTATGTATATGTGTCATCACACAGCCTTTACCTGCCCAGTAAGGAATGCCCAATGTCACAGAGGAGGAGGCACGAGGTTGAGTGCCTCGTGAAAACCTTTCAGCCAGTTTTAACCTTTTCAAATTTTGCCAGCTTTGAACATCTTGAGGTTTAGAATATTGCCCTTTCCTCTTTTGAAAATAATTCAAGATTAGTCAGAGGAGATAAAGCCATACCAAATATTTTTCAATTCTGCACTTCAGCCGGCCCATTACAATGTAGGACTGCTCTGCATTGTTACTTTATAGCTCTGGCTGTTGGCGTGGGACCGCTGTTCCAGTGAGATTTTATGTCTTATTATTATTTTTGGTTGATTGTCTATTTATTTGGGGTCTATAATTGAGCAATGTAATTTTATACAATAAAGTATTTATTGTATAACCTAACCATGCTTTAAACTTGACCTTTCTGCTGCGTTCACTGGTCTCCATGACGCTGGTTGTTCATTATTATTCGCTAACAAACGTCTAAGCTCTTCATAAAACAGCTTTATTTACACTGAGATTGAATCACACACAAATGGACTCCATGTTAATAACCATGTGACGTCTAAAGACGATTGGTAGTGCCTGATTTTATTTGGGAGTATTTCACTTTTTGCAAAAATGTCTGACATCAAGGTACAATTATTACCTTTCACTTCGCACCAATTCTGTCATTCTGTCATGAAAAGAAAATTCAATATGCCACATTTTATCAACTTCTACCGTGATAAAATGTGGCGTGGTGGGCTCGTCGGCTCTTAGCCAAGACTTTGTCCACCCAAAGAGTCTTTGAATTCCTCATCGGGGCCCCGTTCAAAGATTTGTTTTGCCGGGAAATAAACTCCTGTGCGAAACGTTCCGATCATTATTTCTTTCTTTGTTTGCAGCCGGTATGCAAGTGTTGCTCTGTTTGTCTTTCATGTTGCTTCATTCAAAAGATTAAGGGGGGACTCTACCATATGCTCAGCCGCCTGCATAATTCATGCTGTTATAAATCAACTTGTATCGCACTGGAAAATCTAAACTTACAGACTTAATGCAGCACCAGTTGCAAGTTGTTTCTGGAACAAAATTAGTTTTAAAGCTGCAGTAGTTAACGTTTATTTAAAAGGAAATGTGTTTTTTTTGTTGTTGTTTTTGCATATTTGATCAACTGCTTCTATGTGAAAAAAAATAGAGCTCTTCTTTCTTCTGCCTGTGGTTCTACAGCCATTTGCAGAAATACAAGACTTAATTGAAAAACAACCAATCAGAGCCAGGGGGAGGGTCTTAGCGCTGTCAGTCATTCTCATGTGTGTGCTGTTCAAAATTGCTGTTTTCCAACAGCTGTGCTAACGACAGAGAAACAGCTTACAGTTACAGGAAAACTGTTTACCCATCGTCATAGTTGGCTAAGCTAACGAGCATTTACAGCTAACTGCTCTATATGGAAGGAGCTGGAACTTAGCACGAAGCAAAGGATTTTTTTCATGTTGTAAAGTCATTACACAGTGAGTTTTATCAAATATGTAAAAACATATTGCAAAAGTTACCCAGTGCAGCTGTTGCAGCAGTAACAGGTAAATGTCATCTGTTTGTGCTGCCTGTCAGTCACTGCACCTGATAAAACCCAGCCGTCCCTCTGGAAAGCACAGAAGGATTTTATTTTTTCAAATCCCCTCCAGAGTTTATGTCAGGATGAAGAACGCTGCCAATGTTGGGGATGTTTCAAGGGCTTAGCAGGTCTTGTACGTTTATTTATTTTTTTGTTTGTTTGTTTTCACTGTTTAGGACTTCTGCTCTTTTATGGCCATTCTGACCTTCACTTTCTCTCTGCCTTGAACTCTTCAAAAAAAAAAAAAGAACTCGGCTCTGACTTTCTATGACCATTCCTGTACGCCATTTTTATCTCTGCTGTTTTCTTGCTTCCCTCTCTCTGTCCTCTTTCTATTGCTGCATTATCATCACTTTCCATCTGGGGCTCTCTGAGGCGAAACACACTGCTCTGTCCTCTTCCCCATCACTCCATTTCCATCTATCCTTCACTTTCTCACCTCTGAATTGTGGCGACGGGCAGAGGCAACGAGCCTGCCTCATTTTACCTCATTTCTGCTTCATTTCTCCTTCACGTTCTTGCCTCTTTTTGTTTATTGCGAGGATTTTATTCATTATCTCTATAGCTCGCTAATGTATAATTTCACTACCTCTATTGCCGTCACTCTCTTTATTCAGAAGTAACTTTTGCTTTTAAAGACCATTTCGGATATTTCAAATAGATAAAACGGGACTTCTGAAAACAGTTTTAAAATATAATATCTTGGTTTTTATTCATAAGTAGGGATGTAACAATCCCTCCACTACACATGTTCACCACTGCTGCAGAATCAATGAAAATATAACTCAACTATGGCAGCATTATAATCGCTTGATGATTTACACTCCAAAAACACACATTTTTACCAAGTATTTTTGCTCTATTTTCTAGTGCAAATATCTTAGTACACTTGCAATGAGCTTGGTTTAGGTAAATAATTTCTTAGTGTTGATTTTTTTTAAAAAGTACTAGTTCTACTTGCAGATTATTTAACTTACAACATGGCAAATATCTTGTTATAATGGAACTAGTACTATTTAAATCGGTGCTAAGGAATTATTTACTTTAAACAAGCTCCTATTTCTTCTTGGAAAGTTTCTTGCAAGTTAGTTTTGTCTTAATGCAGGTGTACTAAGATATTTGCACTAGAAACTAGACCAAAAATACCGTAGATTTTGTGTTTTTGCAGTGACACAGACACTTTACTCACTTCAGGATGCCGAATGCTTGATACTGAAACTCAGCATGGCTCAGTTTCTGATTAATTACGTAAAAAAAACCGTCTGCTCATTCATTAGATCATTGAAATTTCATTTTCAGATACAGAAAAAAACAAAACAAAACACAGCAACCATAAACACACTGTTCAAACTCAGAGCAAATTGAAAGGGATGGACATACTTCAAAGACCTGACACAACTTAATGGTCCACGAAATCCCCTGGATTTCCTCATCTTGATATCTGAATGACACCATATTAAAATGATGTGACCGTAGCTTCAGGATCTCCATCGTTCTGTTTTCAGAAGGCCCTAGTAGTTTCACAAACTGAGTATTAGCAAACCAGAAATAAGTGTATAATAAACCTGCCCATGTTTGACTAGCCGATGTCTTGTATTGTTTAAGCTTGTCTCATTTTGAACAGGCCCTATTTAAAAGAAAAATTGCATTGAAATTGAAATCGTTCCCTTTTTAAGTGTTTTTTTTTTTTTTAATACAGTTGCTTTTTTAATCTCTACTTATGTACGAAGAAATTTCTGCTCAGTGTCTAGTTCTAGTTTAGGTTTGATCAGTCCAAGTATTTTTAAGAAAGAAGTGAACAAATACACTCCAGATCTCTTAAAATTACCAAACTATATTTTCTGACTGTAGCAGGTCGACAAATCATTTGTATTCTATCTTTTACTCTTTCACAGTATTTTTCTTTTTAAACCAATAACCCCAAATTCTACCGTAAGAGTGATTTAATAGTGGTTCAGTTTGCTTTGCTGTTTACGTAACTCTCCGAGACGACAAGCCCAAACTACAAGAAACGTCGCATTGTTTTATAATTTTGACATTTTGTTACCACAAGTTGGATGACTTCTTCAGCATATGGTGACGTTAGAGCACCCATCTCCAAACATAGACCCCTGCGAAAGCCTTTGCAGTTCACCTATAGATCACACACTCGGTGTGTCATTATCCTCAGCGCCTATTATTTCCAAACAAAAGTACTAATATAATTTGAGCTCCAAGCATCTGACTCCTAGCAGCAGTTGTCTGGCTGGTTTATAGCTCCACTCAGCCTCCTACATATTGCTCTGTTGTTCCGCTCCATCCATCCCTCCATCTCTCTTCCTTCCCTTCTCCTCTCCTTGCCACTCTTGCTTCATTTGGCTCATGATGAGATGTCACCTCTGTCCTTGAGTGGGCAAATCCCTTCTGAGGAAATGTGTTTGTTTGCGCACGTGCGTGCATGAGCGTGTGCGTGTGTATGCGCGGCAGTGCGGGGAGTGCGCTTTGCATGTGTGTGGCCCACGCTGGCCTGCAGATATGACAGACTTTAGGATTGTGCTGTCACAGCAGGTGAAGAGATGATTTACTTGTCAAGGGGCTGAGGGACCAGGAGACAGATACAGCTAAGAGATAAATGTACTCTGCAGCTGATGGAATACTGTAAAAGATGCTAACCTAGCCTGGTGGGACACCTTAACGGACCTCCGTTGCGGAGTCGGTTAAGGTGTCTTTGTCTGTCACCAACGTTGACGTGTTTATTTCCAATCAGGATTCCTATTGTTGTCGTCCGCTGGCTCCACTGGTTAATCCCTCACCTTATGAAAGCGCGCTTTTATGTGACCCCAACATGCGGTGTAAGGCTGCAGCATTCATCACAATATGCATTACATGTCAGTTCATGACAGAAAATTATATGTCTATTCTGGTCCTTTCATTTTATTTGTATCTTATGAAATGGAATAAAATGAGCACCTTTAATTCAGACCTTTTAAAGGGGGAGTGTTGTGTAAAATAATCTTTCTTGATCTTTATGTCGTGTTATAATGTCATTCCCTCATCAAAAACATAACCCGAGTGTTGCTTTCATTCTTTTATGCACACTTGAGAAATCCTTGAGTCTTCCATGGCAACCATTCGAGGGGGCCTAAATGCTTGTTCCTACAAAGTGACGCTTGTTTCCACAAAGCTCCTCCTGAACTGCGGCCTCCGGCCAAGCTTCTGCCTCACAGAGCTTGGCTCCTACAGACTAGTGGCAGCAGCAATTAGCAAACACCTGGTGGAACTGCTCACCTGCTGAGAGCTCATCATGCAAACTACCTCTCAGTTGTACGAACAGCATAAAGGACAAATGCTGACTGTCCTAAAGAGTAGGAGCTTCTTAAAGAGACAGAGGCCAATTTCAAGGCATCAAAATGTGGAATCAAATTTCTTTCTCAAAGTTACTTGATTGCAATATAAAGCGGCACTACGTCCCTGGAAAATACATAGTGCCGCTCCTTTAAGAGGATCACGCTGCTGTCCTAGTGTCAGAATTTAAGAGCCATAAGGCAATTAAAATTTACGCAACAAACTATGAAGCACTGTCTCCCAGGTAACAATGTTTGGATCAGTAATAAAAAACAAGATACTTGCAGGCTGACTGGAGAGAAAACAAACCTGCTCTATGAGCTCAAACTGTCAACATGCTGATGGGAATTACATTAAATCATTCTGAAGTCAGTCTAATAAGTGAAATTATCAAAGGTATAAAATACACCCTAGCCTCTACCAGTTGGTATGCTATCTGACTGCTAATGTCCTGTTTTTAAGCATTTTTTTTACATGACACTGTTCATCCATGCTAATGTTGCTCATTATAATAATGATCTGGTATCAATAATATTTTTTAATTTAAAAAGAACAAAGATGCTTTTTCTTCAATAAAACTTATTTTATAATGAATAACAGCAGGAAAACACAAATAAATTATCTTAAAATGTCTCATAAAGCTTCTTAATTGTTTGTCCTTATTCCACAAAATATATATCCATCTCAAATATGTGTCATGAATAAAACTTCATTATATGGTCAGAATTATAGTAATAAAATAAAGAAACATTGGCTTTATCTAAGAAAAGTGTCTTGCAAAAGACAGATAAGGAAGCAAGACGTTTGGGTAGCAGAGCCAATCACTTCTTAACTGATGCCATCTACATATTTATCTGTTGGACATCAGTTATAATGACCAAGGAATTCAATTAATGGCACAAATCAGCCTGCACCATTTCTGTCACAGTAAAAAAGCATTTTCTTCAACAAAATCTAAAAATATAGACCATTTTCTAAGGACCGACATTTTCTTGCTTCGTAAATTAAGATCTAAACGTTTCCCGGCTTTTTTCAAGTGAAAATAAAAAACATATTTCAGTACCATATGGTAGTCACTTTGCTATCGAGTCGGCTTTGTAACTAAATGTAATGCATAAGCAATGTAAATGAATCTAAAAAGCTACATAAAAAGCTGCATGACAGGCTGTGGACGTTTAAAATGTGCTTCACCAGTTTCCACATGCTTACAATGAACTGTTATCACAAATCAACAACGGGTTGATTTGCTTATCCTGCCAGCTGTCCTCCTGACCAGAAGAGGGCGATGTTGAGTTGTTTCTTTTGAACTATACTTAACTCTACAGTTTTCCATCTGCATTAAAATGATTCAGTGACTATACAGTGTAAAAAAAAAAAAAAGAAGAAGAAAACTCTGTAAGCAAAGGTTGATTTTGAATCACTTCTTGAGAATAGCCTGTGGCAGACAGACCTGACTCTGCCCAGCCTGACTGCAGGCCACTGGACACTAGATGGGGAGAATAGAAGTAAACAATAAGGATTGACACAAACAATCGAGTTTTAATTAGCTTGCTACGGTAAACACTATGCTCAAAGAGTACCTTTTAATAGATTAAGCTATGGAGTCTGAAGCCTCTTCATCTCGTCTAATAGGATTTTTTTCCTCGAAGTACACAACACAGAGTAAAACTGTTTTGTCGTCGGCAAACAACATAGTTCATAAGTTAGCCCATCATTTACATGAGACCGCTGTCTGGAAACTGAGTGTTTCTCCGTGTCAATTGGAGAAAAGTTTCATGCTTAGACAAAACCGCTAAGGCACCTTGTAGTTATCATGCCAGGCCACTACATGGCGCTGTGACGTCAGCGTGTCATCAAAACGCAGTGTGCTGTCGACCCTTAGCCTCCACTTTATTGAGAAACAGTAACCCATAAAATAAAATTTAAAAAAACACACATATATATTACTTACACATGTGTTACATACAAATAATATATGAAACACACATATATTACTATTCGTGCTAAACTGAACAGGTTAAGTAGCCCAACGTAGCACAATGCTATCCACCATTGATCTGTCCCCTCATGTGTAGAATAAACCCTACAGCTGCGTGTTCTGGCCGTGTGCGCTTTCACGCCTTAGACTGAGTTTAAAACCAGCTAATAGAACAACATGGTATACCTTCTTATGATAGGAATAGGAAATAGGAAAGCTTAGCTGACCAATTGTTGTTGGAAAGCTTAGTCATTATGTTCATAGACATAATGACTAAGATGGACACTCACTCTGGTATACTAAAGTACAACAGTAAGGTCAAAGAGATTAATAAACGGTGAGAAATTTGAAAGAGTAATTTATCTACACTGATTTCTGTGGCCATGACAAAATGTTGCACTTTGTGTCTGATGCTGGTAGTAATTTAACCAGGGCTGTGTCTGAAAAACAATCTAAATAGTGACCCTTTCACCAGATTAAGTGAGGCTTGCTTTCTTTCGGTAGCAGCAAAACTTCAGCAGCACAAAGGATCCTTGTGCTTTTCATATTCAATTAAACTTGTATCTCCAGTGAAACTCATGTCAGCGGTTGAAGCCACATCTGCGCTTTGGGAGCTAGCAGGCAGAACAAGACTGCGTCTGAAAAGATGAATAGTAGCCTGTCATTTCATTGTCACCTGCAAGGACTCGTGAAAGGATATTCAGGCTGGGGCACATTACAGCTGACCTGCTGCTGCAGAAATATAAAATAAAATAAAATAAAATAAAATAAAATAAAATAAGCTGCAGGATAAAAAGATTGAGGAGCAATTCAACACCAAGATTTTCAGCTACCTTGAAAGGATTTTTCTGTCACAGGTAAAATACACGATGCGTGGAGGATTATGTGTGCTTCCGGAAAGTACACGAAATAGAGAATACAACTTCATTTCAGTAAAGTGGCAGTGAACAATAAGCACAATAAAGCCAAATGTGCCCCTGTTGGCGAAAAATAGTCACTTTTAATTATAATCAGAGGCACAGACGGCGGAATCAGCTTCTGTGTTTAATCTGCAGCCGCAGATAAAAGGCAGTGATTGGTGTATCTGACAAAAAAAAAAAAAACACACAGGTGATTATTACCTTGCCATAGCAGGATCAGGGAACAATTACCAGATCTTGATTACCTTGTCATTGTCGCATAATTCAATTTTGAGGAAAACTGGTGTTGACAAAGTGAGTCATATTGCAATAATCTCCAGATGATAATGGCAATTAGAGCAAAGGAGGGGGTCATGGGGGGAATTAAATGACTGAGACCTGTAATGAACATGAGATCCATGTCTGGCCGCGCTCTGCAGCACCGCCTAATAACCTGTGGTTGATGGGCAAAGGGACGTGGCTCATAATAATAGCATTGCATTGAAATTGTTGGGTATTTTTGTCAGTGTTTTCATGATTTCATTGTTCATTTTTGCTCTATACTTCTTGCCATATCCAGAATCTTTTTGTATTCAGATCATCACAAACATACAGCCAGGGATACAGCAGAATGGCTCAGATCAAAGAATAGTCGTGTTAACAATAAACCCGTGAAGGTTCAGAAGTAAGACCTGAAAATGAATGTTCACAAGCACAAAAAATTTTATTCACTCGATGTACATAACTAGTGATGAAGAAGTAAGATTTGCAGCTGCAACGTCAGTAAAAGTTGATTTGTTAATCAGGTGGCCAATGACCAAAATTCCACCACAATTTACCTTAAATGCTAAACAAAATGTTTAGTTTGTTTAGTAATAAGTTTTGCACTTGCACAAAATAAAAGGACACGAGAAAAAACATGCAGTCCAAGGTCACTGCCGTACTGGAAGACACATCCACCGCCTGTACTTTGAGACAGTCTCAGCACAGAGTGCAGTGCAGATAACAGGAAGACGAATGATTGTGTGAAAATACGGCAAATGAAGCATGTTCTGTAAGGCCGTCGCATTATGTAAGCTCTAATGCGTCTTCAGCAACGTGTTGATAACTTTCAGCTGCGGTACACGCCGCGCGCCCGGCGTCCGTGCGTGCATTAAGCTCGCGAGGCCGCGCGCTTTCCCGACGTCAAAAATCAAAACGGCCTCAGCGCGTGAAGGACGACGCAGTTTGCAGGAACGGAACATAAAGTGGACCGAAGTATTCCCTTTCTGCGACTGGAGACATGCTACGAGTAGAAACACTCGCCGTTCGCTACACACACACACACACACAACCCGAGGCTTAGAGTTGAAAGGTTGAGTGGCAGGTAACATGGGGAAGCATCAGTCATTGTTAAGACTTGATCGCTCATTGGGGAGGTTCCATAGCAACAGACGTGGAGTTTGCCGGATTATTGTCACGAGTGGCGATCCGAGGCCAAATATTAAAGTAAGTACCGCTGAGAAAAACGCATGGGTGGTTTTGCTCTGCTGCATTTTCTTTTGTATTCAAGGATATATGAAAATGTGCAAACAAATCTCTCCACTGCCAGCTATTTTTAGCAGGAGCTGATGGGCTGCAGGTCTGTGGGTGTATCCACGTGTGCGTGCATGTGTGTGTAATTACAAAACTGTGTGGTGATGTGGACCTTCGAGAATCCCCAGAGCCAAGTTGAACTCCATCATGTTTTTTTTTTCCTCCCTCAGCTTACAGAGCACCTCTACATTTCTCTGTGCCTTCGCTTCCTCAGGTATCTGCTCAGGAGCAGTGCATCTGCACACCTTTTCTTGTCAATAATTTCTTCCCTCTGGGTTTAAAAAATATCAAAAAATAAATAAAATGTTGCTTTTGTAGCATTATTTGTCACTCGGAGTGTGTGCCACGTGTCCCCGAATCAATTTAAATGCTTAAGTAAACCTCACCTGGGTCCAGTCATTGTCTGGCGTGTAATTTTATGCAGAGTGCGCTTTAGTTTGCGACACCATTTACTTGGGAGAACTAAGAGCTTAACTGCGAACATTTATTAGGTTCCTGTGAAACACTGGCTTGGCAGCATCAGTAATTCTAAAGTAAATTAAATTTTCCCTATTTGGCAAAAAACTCATTAACCTTGGGGTTGACCCCTAAAATCTGTCAAGTTGGACTAATTAGGGTAATAGATGGCATGTAGGCTAACAATCTTCGCAGGTTTTTATACAGCATGACTCCACCACTAGCTTGTGTGTAGCTTTTCTTGTGGGGGGGGGGGGCTGCACAGCTCGGGTCCAGCTCACCAGTTCACAGTATTAAGTATTCAATTGCAGTCAGCATCACATTGCAGCGGATGCATTCAGAATGTCATGGTGTGAATTCTTCTAAATGACTCACCACGTCCTCCATCCACGAGGTAAATACTGCTCTTTTGTCAGAGCTGGCAGCATGCCTCAGCGCTTCCTTTGCTGAAGCATCAGCTGTGTCAGTATTACACATGGAGAACTTCATTTTGTTAAAAACCACCCTCAAAGTGCACCTCGAGGAAGCAAATATAGCCGAGCAAACACATTTATACCTCTTGAACTGTTTCACTCTTTTTTTTTTTCTGTTTTTGTTTTTTTGTTACAACTACAGAATTTCAAGTATTTTATTGTGTTTTTTTTGTTTGTTTGTTTGTTTTTTGTTTTTTTTTCTTGCCGATATTTGACTTTTGGAGCTCAGAAATGTCCAAGTTTTTCCTGGATAATTTGTCAGATTAATCTCAACATTTCTGAGTTTTGGGGCAGAAATGTACTTCTTTTTCTTTCTATCTACAATGCTTCCAATTCTCCGTCATAGTCGACCTAATAAGCATCCCAGTTTTTTCTCACAGATAACTGCTTAACATTGTCAGCTGCAGTTGAGCGTTTAAAGTCACAGGAACCTGAGACAGATCAGAAAATGTATCTTGCTCATCTAACAACTAGAGCTGCATGTCACTCTATGTCCTCTTGTTTTCTTCAATGATTTATCATTCTTTTGTTATTATTATAAAATAAGAAAGATAATAAGACCAAAGACTTATTTTGTTATACTGAAACAATTTGAAAACCAAATCTTGTTGAATTGTTTAATTCAGACACCCACACATAGACAGTCTATTGACCAAAATCTCCACTGTTTTTTTTTTAGACAGAGATTACTGCTGAATATTACACAGTGGATGTTAAAGCCACGTCGGTCCTAAGCGCAAGAGTCAAAAGAAGCTACATTTGCGGCTTCTCGTAAACATTAAAAACTCGGATAACAATCAGATTAAAGCAGCTTTAATTGCTTCTGTTGGTTTTTACAAATTCAATAGATCATTTTCATCACCTTCGTTCAGCATCGTCCTAATTAGCGGATTTGCTTTCAAAATATTCACAATATGTGGAGATCAAGCGCTTCTTACCGCTTCAACACAATCCATTGCAGTATTTTTTGTTTTGTTTTGTTTTTCAAATAGCAGTTAAAATGTGGTTTCTTGGGTTGACACTATCCCTCATTACAGTATTTCACTTATTTATCAGCGTTATTGTGAACTCATGATAGGACCCGGCTAGCACACAGGGATATAATTACAAATGTGAGCTTAAAAAATAAAAATAAAAAACACACACACACAGAGACAATGTGTGGTAAAGTTTACTTTTAGTCATCTCATTAAGCAAAGTGGTGGGGCGTTAATATGTGGACAAACCAGTGTACACACACACACACACACACACACACACACACACGACTGGAAGCAATATTAAAGTCTGAGGCTTCAACACAGTGGATTACTGTGCTCAGCTGCTCAACAAGCACAACAGAAACTAATTTCTCCCCCCAACGATGAATATGTGTGCACACGGAGAGCTTAAATGCTGAAAGTTAACCTTTAGAAGGCCAACAGGAGCCCTGAAGCTGTTAAACCTTTAAATGTTTTATTTTTTATTTTTATTTAGAAGAACTCATAAAATTGGATCCACATAAAAACACACACACACACACACAATACAGTAAAGTATTTTTGGTCTCAGTTTGTTTTCCATGTTACAGGGGGAATAGAAAAATGTCAAATTCATACATTATGAACACTGGTGTGTAGTGGAAGTGGCCTTTCTGCAAGAAGAGGTAATTAACTGTTACACTGACTACTGGACTTGGCAAATTACCGTAAACACTATCTTCTCACGCCCCGAGCTGCGTGTAATGCTTTTGTTTATTGGAGTGGGTGTTTGCATGAATTCTAACAGTGCAAACAGCGAAAGACTGTGTAAATACAGAGAAAATACGACAGCACAACGTAGCAACCGAAAGTTCAAAGCGTCTCGAGAAAACTGTAAAATACATCACCACATGCGTAACAGTGAGGAGACATTAACGCTTTTCCTCTTTTCTTTTAAACGTATTTTTTTTTGTAGTACACTCAGGAGCATTTTAGCCTACAGAGAAGAGTCTAACGAGTGGATGAGAAAGCATTTCTTCAGCCTACAAAAGCTGACAGGTGCAACGCAACAAATTAGGATGTAATCGAAAAGTTCAGTAATTCAGCACAGACATTGAAAATCATCTATTGCATAAATTGAATTAACGCGATCATGACCTACAACTCACAAAGACCCACTTACTGAGAAAATCTGAATACCACATGCAACCAATGAAAACATAGATTTAATACAGAAATGTTGGCCTCCTGAGCGTATGCACTCAACTCCCGATCGAGGTTGTTTGAGCGTGGATTGCTAATCGGTTGCTTCAGTAGCAGTTTTCGGCTCAACTGCAGCACTTGGGCCGGCTCATCCCATCTTCCTCTTGAGAATACACAACTGGTTCTCTATGGGGGTCCGGTCATGTGAGTGTGCTGACCAATCAAACGCAGTGCCAGCATGCTCATTAGGCCAATCTGGTAGCGACTTTTCTGGCAATGTGGGTCGGAAAATAAAGTCTTTAGACAACTTTAGAGTTGATAAACCACAGTGAGCCAACTAATGGTTCCAAACGAACTTGAATAGAGTTGTTAGTATGGACTTGTGAGCTAGAAGGAAATCTTGACACTCGTTGACGAATCGGTGGAAAAGTTGGCATTATCCAGATTCACTTTCTTTAAATTGGTTACCTTGAGATGACAGACTGTTGAATCCCAGGTCTACATTCCCACGTAATGGTATTCATTTTCCATACATAAGTAAGAAATATAGACATGGGACGTATATCAATATGTCAGAGCTGTGTGGTCCCATCCCACAGATTGAGAAACTGCCATGTCGACAAATTCACATGCGGCTATCAATACTTTCATTTGGCAACTGGGGAGGACGCTGACATTAATTCAGTGCCGCGCTCAGTTATCCTAATGCGCCGCGGCGCGTCCGTTATGGATTCAAAAGTGAAATCTGCAGACGTGCAAACGTTTGCGGAGCCTGCGGCGCGGCGAGGCGTCGACTCCATTTGGCTCGAAGCGAGGCGGCCACTTTTCAGGTTTCGCAGCTGTCACAGTGACGGCTTCAACAAACATGACTGCCAGCACAGCATAATGTATTCCACATCGCAGCGCATTAAAGTTATCACTTCACGTTTTATTTTTTTATTTTTTTTATGCTTTTACCAGAGTTAACAGAAGCGATGATACACAAAATGACAAATTGTGCTTGCCTGAAGGTTAGAGCAGCAAGCTTTTTGGGGAGGGGTGGCGGAGGGACGGGGGCGGGTTTGGCTGGCTTAAATGAATGAGTAATGCTCTCCTGTCCCTCGGCAGCTACTTTTGAAGTGCCCTTGGAAAAGGCACTGAACCCCCAATTGCTCAAATTGAGCTGCTCAGTGGCCAGAAATGCAAAACTATGACTGCACTGGGTGGTTACCAAATGGAGTTGAATGAAAGAGAGCACCCAGGGTGGGAAGAAAAAAAAACCTCCCAACAAAGACTGGGCTCAGTCCAGAACTCCAGGTGAGGATATTTTGTCAGCTACCACGATCGGCAACCATCAATTCGTGCTTCATTCAGACTAGTTGGCCTGCATTTTTGTAGGAACTACTATAAATCAGGCTCAGAAGCTGCAGTTAGTAAATAATTTAGAACTTCTGCTGTAATTCTTTAATATTCATTTGTTGGAATTATAATTCAGTCACCCTGTTATTTTCCATATGCTTAAGTCAAGTCAACTTTGTTTGCATAGCACATTTCAGCAACAAGGCAGTTCGCAGTGATTTACACCATAGATACATAATACTGTCACCAATTATGAAACAAGCAATAAACATTTTGTCAAGTACCATCAACAAATCATAAAGCAGATCAAATATATTGATCAGTGTTCCGGTCATTCATCAAGGCAACTCTAAACAGGTGGGCGGGTTTTTGTCTTGATTTAGTGTTTTGCCAAATTTGAAGTTTTGTGGAAGTTTGTTCCTGATTTGTGATCTATAGAAGCTGAATGCTGCTTCTCTATGTTTGGTTCTGGTTCTGAGGATGCAGAACCAGAAGACCTGAGAGGTCCAGAAGGTTGGTCTCTTTGGTGCTATGCCGTTCAGTGATTTATAAACTAATATAAGTATTATTTTCCAAACTACAGGGAGCCAGTGGAAGGACTGGTTGGTTGTTTTTGACTGAAATAACCAAAAAGAGACAGGAAGAGGGTCTTAGCGCTGTCAGTCACCCTCGTGTATGCGTTGCTCACCAATGACGGCGGATTAGCAGTTCTCCTGGATCGATAAGTTCCTTCTCTGCCATTAGTACATTGAGCACGGGGATGATTGACAGCGCTAAGACCCTCCTCCTGGCTCTGATTGGTTGTTTTTGACCAGGAGCGGTGCATATGTTCAGACGGCAATAGTAGCTCAGGTAGGAAATGGATGAGCTCGAGCTTTTCACAGATTATCATTCTCGTATTATACTGCCACGACGCGGTGACACTTTTAGCAAATGTGTTAAAAACATACAAGTTAAAAACTGCTCATGAATACATATTTGCATGCCATTTTGTGACTGTAACTTTGAAACCAATTCATTCGATTCCATCTTATCACGCTATAGTTCATACTTTCAGCTAAACCACATTTTAAAATGCCGCCGTTACAAGTCAGGAGCCTCTGATCTAGAGGGTCAAATTCACCGCCTTTATTATTCTGCATAGAATTTATAGCACAGCTATTACTAAAGATCAATAGCACTTAAACTGCTCCATCGATATTGAAACCTGCGCTGATTTACAAGCACACGGTCCTAGTCAAACCAAGACAAACACGCACCGTTGCACAGCAATATTTAGCCATTGTTTGCTGCTGTCTAAATGCCGTCCTCTCAGTTCTCAGAGACCATTTGTTAACACACCTCCAGATACTACATGTACACTCGGTAATTCAAAAAAGAAAAAAAAAAAAGGTCTTTCAATAAATTGGACTGGAGTGTATAAATGTCTATTTAATTTATATTCAGTGTATTAAAATCCAGCAAGCTTGGAAGTGTGCGCCCCTACACGCACACTTCCAGTTAACTGTATTTGAAAGGATTTTCTTTCCCAGGCAGCAGTTTGGTCTCACCACTATATAGACAAATCAAGACTAACAAACAGACACACACACATGCACATACACACTGCTATACAAATACAGGAACACAAGAGGGCACAGAACGTGTTTACTCTGAGAGCGCCCATGGCCGATGCGCTGGGACCTCAGGCGCTTCTCACCGCTGCCCGGAAAACATCTGGCAGGTGAGCAGACGAAAAGATGGACTGCCAGCAGAGAGTGAAAATCGTATCAACTTAATGTGCAGAGTGGCGCACTTATGCCGGCCAGGGCTGGGATTTGATTACAGACAATCACTTGGGAGTTACATGTAGGCAACCGTTGCAATTTAGCTCAATCCAGGATTTGTGTCTTCTCAACGTTTCTCTGCTTAAAAAATAAAATAAAATCCCTCTGACACTCGACTCATCACAGTTACATAATGCACCTGGCATGCACTTCAAAAAGCTGCATGTTAAGGATTATACTGAGCAGTTTTATTTATTTTTTTTGTATATTAAATTTGTTGTATATGATTAATAAAAATGTGACACGATTTCGATACATGTAGGATTCAATCCAGTTTAATTGATTGCCTGTCCATTGCCTTTCTACGCAGTTCTGTTCAATTCTCATCTCCCTTCAGAGCCCGTTTGGGATTTCTTCCATTGAGCTCAATTTCTCCAGTAGAATTTCAACTCAATGTACAGAGGGAGGGGTCCTGAAATGATGACGTGGATCTTCTGTGCTGTAAGTCTACCATGGTTGTAGTTTGACAATGGCAGCGGAGAAAGTGAATGAAGCCATTATTTCAAAGTTGGCCATGCTTCCACATACTGAGAGATTCAAATCGGACAAAGGGGAATGCTTAAAACATATTTTTGCTAGCAAAGATGTCGTTTGGTGCGGCACTTCTCTGTTCGCAGTGAGGGCTGGTTGTTTACAGCACACGCGACTTCTGGCAAACTTCATAGCATAACTGACGCATTACATATGTCATAGCTAAACGTTAGCGATTGGGTAAAATCAGATTCGATCGATTAAAACTTCAACAGAGTTCTCCTCTCAAGCAAGTGACCGCTTCCAAATCCTCTGTACAAAGTGAAGCCTTGAACAAGGGACTCATTTTCCAAAAATAGCAAATAAAAAGCATGCTATTGATGTAAACACTTTTACACCTTTGTGTAGGTATATAACATTATTTAAAGGTTAAAAGAAAAGATTAAAAAAGTGACTGGTGGCTTTGAACGTGATATAATATGATTATTTGGAATGTCTGTCATAGCTGCTGTGTAACGTCTCACTCTTGGTTCATGAAGGATTCACAGCTTAACTAAAAACATATCTAATAATTATTCATAAGTTCTGTGTAATAATTCTCTTTAAAGTGATGTTTTCCTGGCTGAAGCTGCAAATTTCTCTGTATTCTACTTTTTAAAGATAGAGCGAGAAAAACATTTCACACCCACAAGCACAGAAAGAGTTGTTCAGCACTTCTGAGGGTCAGCTTCGGCGGATAACCGTTGAGGTCATTTTCAATTTGGAATGCCAATTTTCATCTTTTGAATCCGCAATCTGCGAGTTTTATGGCCAGAGTCGTTTTGAAGTTCTGTGTCGGCACAGCATCAAGGTCTCCCCTCCCCCCGTTTCAGAAATTGAATCACATAAAATGCTACCCAAAAAAAAAATTCAAAACCGCAGGGAATTTCATTGATTTGCTCGTTTACTCAATCACTGGTTCACAGTACAACAGCAGCACGTTTCCACCCTCGGTTGCTCGCATTTGATTACCACTTAACAACTGTTTCTGTCCAATATGTGTAAGCATATTTCAGACGATCACAGGAATCAGCAACAGTCTTGGTAATATACATTATTTTTGTTGTGTAATAGATTAATTCTGAGGTTGTGGACACATGAATGCCATCATTCATTTTCAGTTACATTTTCGGGTAAATAAAAAAATGATATATTTAGATGCCGTTTGACTCCATCTGTACAGTCCTCACACTGTTGGTGAAAACTGGGCGACTGAAACAAAACATACAGTAAATGGATGAGAGCATGGAGACGTGCAATGCCACTATATAACCAGCAAACCCAGAGGAAGAGGCTACATCCGGAGGATGCTCAAACTACTGATGCCTCGAGAAAACCTCCTTCAACATTTGATGATCGCTGGCATTTATCAGCCCCAGTGACCATAAGGGCACTTAGAGCTGCTACTTCGACATACTGCTGGACTCTGCTCTACTGGACAGAAATTTTAGTGTCTGGAAAAGATCTTTATACAACCGTCAAGCTTCCAGGCTTCTGATAGAGGACCTGAACTTAAAGTGGGCGTGTGGAGAGTTATTTTTTGAGGCAGTCAAACAGTGTTTACCACTGATCTCTGTTATATTGGAAACACTCTGGAATGCTTGATCCTAACTTAAAGAGTTCAGAAGATTTGGGGGTTTGCTGAGGAATTGTGTGTTGTTGTTGTTTTTTTTTTTTTTTTTGCATCATTAAAGTTTAACATGGATTAACTGAGAATTGTAGATGGATACAGAACCTCCATTGTTCACAGACCACATTCACTCATCCTGCACATAAACAAACATGAGCTCAGGCAGGTAGAGTGAGTCGTTTTCGATTGATATTCAATGTCAAGGCCAAGTCCAAACGCAGAAGCTATAAGGTGAGTCGTTCCATTCGCTCAGTTAGATTAACTTTTTTTTTTTTTCCATTCACTTCACAATACTTTTTACTTCTATGTGAGTAACATTGTTTTGAAGTAAGGCTGCTGTTACTCGACTATCATTTCTGGCTGCTCTACCCGCCTCCAGTTTCTTCACTTTAACCAAAAGCTGCATTCCCGTTTGAACACAAGCCTCAATGTTGTATTGATATTTTCTATCTGCTGAGCAACATGAAGGTCGAGTAAACAGACAGTAAACTGTAGATATTGTCCCTGGATGTACTTTAGCTAGTCTATCCATCAACTACAGTAAGCACTGATTTTTGTTGTAAAAAGAAAATAAAATGTGGAAATGTGTGTGTGTGTGTGTGTGTGTGTGTGTTCCGCCTGAATTTGTCATTTTGTAACGATTATGATTTTTTTTTTTTTTTTTGAAACTGCACATAATTTTACATCTTAGTCTGCATGACTACAAAATAATTTTGAGTGACATTTACTCAGAAAAAGCCAGGCAAGTTTTTACACTTCTACAATTCTTTGGGAAAAGAGATATTTTTAACAATTTTGGACAAAATGTACCCAGTTGAATCGTACATGCGTCTAAGTTGGGAGCTCATCGCAATAGTTTAGCTCATACTGTTTGACACGGTGGCTTAAATTTACTTGTCTTTTGATTCAAAGTAACACAATATACTACATTTTAAAGCAAAGGCGCTAACATGATAACTTTTTTGTAAAATTTAGATAATAATCGGGGGGGAGTAATATTTACAGGACCACACGTAATTTCTTTTCAGGGGATTAAATTTTTCACAAATTAAGTCAGATTAAATGGTAACACTCAACATTACTCATGACATTTTACCAAATACCTTTTTTACTGTCACTTGAGAAGTTGTGATGGCTGCTATTTTTCTTAATTTTACTCATGTGGTGCTACTTGTTCCCTGAGTACAATTTTTTTGGATACTCCACCAAGAAGAGACAGATCATGAACGTGATAACAGGGGAACACTGTCACAATTTCACCGGCACATCCAAACCGGTGCGCGTTTATTGAGGACGCAGTGAAACTTAACCTGCTCAGTCTCTCATTCCTCTATTTCCTTATCCATCTTAGACATATGCATTTCACCTACAGTGAACATTTTCAAGACCTCCCCTCACGTCCAACAAACAGAGACTCGGCCAACTATCAAAGCCGTCGCCAGGAGCCTCTATCCCCCCCATCGCCCCCTTCAACTCACCATCAGTCACTCAGCGGCGGATTAATCCAAGCAGTCACCCGAGACAACCGATCAGTCACTCATCAGTCGCGCTCACCCAACATGCCACCCATCTGGAGTGGCACATCAGCTCACTCCGCGGGAGTGATTTCGCGCCTCCCCGCCTAAGACCGGGGAGGTGGATGGGAGGAGGGGAGGGAGGGGGTCTTACCTTGAGCGCTTCGATATCCAAAGACGTGGAGCGGTCCATGACTGATTCCGTTGAGCTGCAAATCAAACAGAAAGTCCCAAAGGCGAAGATGATCAGAGGAAAACAGATTAGAAACGGAACCAGAGGAGGGGAGAGAAAGCAAAAAAAAAAAACAAAGAAAAAAAGAAAAGTTGGGGAAGCTCTCTAGAGTCCCAAACTCTGCTGCTGCTGCTGCTGCTGCTGGTGCAGCAGCAGCATCTTCCCTCCCCGCAACTCCCCTGGGCCGTTGCTAAGACTGGGTTGTTAATATTCCAGTAGGGCGACGGATTTTCTCAGTTTCGAGCCTCCAGGTGGGACGCTTGGCAAAAAAAAAAAAAGAAAAAAAAAATTAAAAAGTCCCCACCGCCGCGCGCGCACACATGTACATCCAACCTCCGGTCAGTCCGTGCAGCGAACGAAGGGAACGAAAAGACGTGAAAATAAAAAATAAATGGGGGGATGTGGGGGGGAGAGCGCAGCGCCGTGCGTAATGATGTTCTCAGGAAGAAGCGGCTTTTGCGCACTTGGCGATCCCTGCTTTCTGTGGTTGTTACATCTGAGTGAGAAACATTCCCCCACCGCCCCCCAATCCACTTCCTTCCCTCTGCTGGAATGATGCCGGGATTCTGGTTCTCTCTCTCCCTCACCCTCCTTCTCTCTCTCTCTCTCTTTTTTTCTCTCTCTCTCCCTCTCTCTGTTTCTCCCTCTTCCTCTCATCTTTCGTGGGGGGGAGAGCTCATATCTCTGGCGGTTTGCCGCATGGAAGTCGCCCAGGCTAGACTGAATCTTCTCTCTCTGACTCGGACTCCATTGGCCATTCCGCGGCGCGGCAGCAACAGCGAACCCAACGCCACATGAGCCGGGACACGCGCCGGGATGTAACGGCATCTATCCGCTGACCGACTGTAAAAAAAAAAAAAAAAAAAAAAAAAAAAAAAAAAAGAAG
>NW_006800144.1:454482-505406 GCF_000485575.1 Poecilia formosa
TTCTTTTTTTTTTTTTTTTTTTTTTTTTTTTTTTTTTTACAGTCGGTCAGCGGATAGATGCCGTTACATCCCGGCGCGTGTCCCGGCTCATGTGGCGTTGGGTTCGCTGTTGCTGCCGCGCCGCGGAATGGCCAATGGAGTCCGAGTCAGAGAGAGAAGATTCAGTCTAGCCTGGGCGACTTCCATGCGGCAAACCGCCAGAGATATGAGCTCTCCCCCCCAACGAAAGAGGACAGGAAGAGAGAGAAACAGAGAGAGAGAGAGAGAGTGAGGATAAACCAGATGGGAGAAATGCTGAACAGTTGAGAGCTGTAGGGAGACAGGAGGAGTGAAGCAAGGAAGGTTGCTGTATATTATTTCAATGACTGACGTACCAGTGTGTGTGTTTGTGTGTGTGTGTGTGTGCGCGCGCGCGCGTGTGTGTAAAGGAGAGAGAGAGAGAGAGAGAGACAGAGAGAGTGGGAGGGGGAGCGCTCTAATCAAGTAGATGAATCGACAATGCTGCTTTGCCACTGAAGTCAAGAGAGATTTAAATGCAGAGACTGTTGGGAGAGGGTTGCAGAAAGTCTACCTGCTCGTTTTAAAGCCCGTGCGCGTAAATTAGAAAAATAAAATAAAATAAAATAAAACACAATAAATTAACAGTATTTATCGCAAACACACCGTTCACGAAAGGTTAAAGGTTTGGCTCGCGCGTCACTGCGCGATTTCGTGGAAACACGAAAGCAAAGAAGTAGATTTTTGGTCACGTATTTATGAAACAGCAAAACTTTTCTTATTAATTTTTCATCCTGCCATCATTGTCCTGATCCCCCCGCTGCTGCGTAATAAAGTGTCGCCGCCTGCCGACCGTCAGGTTCCCTATACGTTACCTTTAGCACCTATTGAATATTGTGCGTGCAGGGAAAAACATGTTTGGGCTTTAAGAGTGACGAACAAATAAGACCAATAGGGGGAATAATAATAATAGTAGTAGGAGCGGGGAATGACTCGCAGGAAAGAGGTGTGTGTGTGTGCGTGCGTGCGTGTGGAGGTAAATGCTGACAAAGGAGACAGAAGATATACATCGCGTGGGGAGAGCAGGTGTGGTGAGGAGGGGCGGGGCGGGCAAGGAGGAAGCAGAATGAATATCAAGAGAGGGAGCTGGAGAGTGGAAAATGTGAAGGAAGGATACACCGAGAGGGAACGGTCCATTTAAAATAAACATTTTCTAGAAGAAGATATTGTCAGATTGAGGTTACTTACATATTTTATACTTCACTTTGATCAGATCTTTTGTCATTGCTTACATTCTTTAGGAATAAATTAAGGCATGCTATTGCTCATAGGCCATCCAGATCTTGTTTGGTTTTCCGAAGCATTTTGACAACATTTTAACATGTTAACAAGAAAACATTCAAAATAACTTCATGTGTGACTCTTTTTTGATTCCATTCTTCAAATTTGTGGTTTTAATTGAACTTTAGTTTGTAGTAGTGATTAGTTTTACTAAATTTAAAGCTGGGCACTGCAGTGAATCACCTCTGCAGAACATATTCTGAATACTACTCAAATCAAGGATTTGTCAGTCATTTCAAATGTTTCCTAATTTTTCTGTAGTACTGTTTTGAAAGTTAACCTAAAATACTTTGCACTTTTACTTATTTATTTTGCAAAAAATTGTCTCAAGTACCAGATGGTTTACCTAAAACAAATCCACATGCACACAGATATAGATTGGGGTTGGGGTATCTCAGGTGCACGTCCTGCTACTGCATGACCCAAGCTTTGGAGGGTATTGAACCCATTTAAATTGATGTGTTAAGAACATTTCAAATATGTTTTCATCGACTCCATTGTTTGCATTCAGCTTACAGTCACCTGCTTGGCTTCACCCACAGTTACCACTAACACAGTATTCTGTTTTTGTCACTGAGGCATGTCTGCATGGCGGCAAAAGCATAGGAGGTGGATTAACATTGCTTGTCAACAACAGATGGTGAATTCCAAGATATGCTGCTGTACAACAAAATCCTTTTTCCGAGTTATTTACCAAGACCGTTTCACCAGTGTTCTTTCAGCAACAGTATGCGTTTCGTCATCTTTGCTCGCAATACCAGCAGCTCAGTTGTTGCTGTTGCAACAGACACAACTCCCCGATGGCGTTTGTGGCAGTATTTGGAGATTAAAACCATCAGAATCAGTCTCTGCTACATGTTCAAGGTTTTAGCAGTTTGTCAGCTGCTCCACCAGAGACAACAACACATTTGATCTCTTATGTAGAAATCAGGGAAACATGAAAAAAAAACATTTGTTGGAAGACCTCCTTTTCGTACAACAGATCGTAATCTTGTTTTCCCTCTGCTTGACATATAAAGGCCTTGTACAGAGAGAACCTGTGATAAAAAGAACTGAAATTGAAGAAGCTTTGCCAGGTTGTTTCGAAGCCACCGACTGGGCTGCACCCTGCCTGGCACATGAACATTACATCAGTGGCATAACCAAGTGTTTGACTATCTAAACGTTTGCGTAGACAAGCCCCTCCTCACCAGTACAACGAGGTTCTTCTTCAGTAACAAACGTTGGATTACTAGTGAAAATGCTTAACAGAAAAAAAAAAAGATACTTCATCAGGTCGGGAGACAATAAATCATCGAGGAGCATACAAAAACAACATGAAGTTGAGATGTGAGAAATGTGTGGTCCGGGACAGAGAAGATCACAGGGTTCAAGCAGAAAGTCCATCAGATCAATGGAAGACTGGACAGAGGCAATGAACTTAACACAAGCATCCTCCTGTCCTGCCCTCAGCCAAGCAGCTCTTTCTCCCTAAACCCACAGCTTCTCTGTCTCACCTTAAATATTTTATCCTCTACCACGGTGATGGCTCCAACAGCTTTATCATGATAGAAACCAGTCCTTTTCGGATATTTCCTCTATGTGCATCTATGAAATTGTTAACAGGACACAACCTTTCCAAGACCAAGATCTAAACTTGCCATCCTATTGCACGATTTCACCCATTATAACCTTTGAACTTTTCTCTATAGATTATTCTTTCATACTTACAAGTTACAAGTCATTTAATTTATCAAATAAACACATAACAAAGTTGAAAGGGAATATCTAACTATATGACTCTACAATGCACATATTTTAAGTAATTTATGATTGTCGTTTTCTATGTCTTTTCTGAATGAATGTCACAACTAAAGACAAAACGTGACACATAAATAATTAGATAGAAATAGTGGTTTGAGAGTAGAATATATGCCACGGTGTATGCTCAAATAGATATTCAGTCGTACAGTTTGCTTGTTATTCAGACTCGCTTTAGTTGCCATGTATAACAGCTGACATTAGGGACCATTCTGTTCACAGCTTGTGTAAGTCTTCCAATAATTCACAGGGAAGGTACATTCATAGCCAATTGAGCTAAATGGTTAACTTGTGCCGATGCTGGCTTGAAACTATTTTCATCTGTTTGACAAATTATGAATGTCTAAAGATTTAAATTTAGCAGCTGTGTTCATAACTTGATGTATTGTGAGGGAAGCATTTACATGGAAGCTTATGTTCCACATAGCTTGGATATTACAGAAGCAAATGCTTCTGTAAACTAAACAACCTTTCTTTTTTCCGTTTCTGTCTTTGTCACACACACAGACCCTTAACACGCTGCAGAGCACTGGCACGTTTGTTGATGCCGTTTTAACGAACGCCTCTTTCTCTGCTCCTCCTTCCTTTGTTGTCTGAAAATGTTCTTTCTTGATTTTTGGTGTACAGCTCTCTATTCGTGCTGTACATTCTTTGCTTTGACTCTGATCTGTCTCTTTTCTAATGATTTCCACCACTTCCCTTTTCTGTTTCAGTCCACCCCTGCTTCCTCCTCTTCTGTCACTCATGGACCCATATTTCCCCTCCATCTCTTCTATAAACTTTCTGCTGGCAGGTAATTAATCATTCTTCTGGGGCCATGTTATTTTTAATAAGGGAGTGCCTGACCTCAGATATGGGCACACAGTTCTGTGCTAGCTGGAAATGACATCATCCATAAGCCTCCGTTTTTTTCTTTCACTTTTCTTCCCCTCAGAATAGATCATGCCCCCCATGCAGGCTTTATTGTTCACAGAGTTAAGGACTAACCCATATTAAAAATGTTAAAAGATGGATCATGTATGAATTTTTCAAAGATTTTTTACATTTTAGAATATAATAAAATGAATATCAAAAACCTTTATTGTTTGTCAGTGTACCAGCAGCAATGTTGAAACATGTAGATTTGTACAAAAAATACAAACACAAAATAGAAGTAATAATAACATACTCTCCTACTCTAGTAAGGGTAGACTTTACACTATAGTATCTCCTTCAGACTAGCGGCAGCAGCAGCAATTAGCAAACCGTTTACGGTTATAAATGGCATATTGAGAAGCATTTGTTGTGATGACGTGGTGAAGGCGGAGTGTCAGAAAGAGTCGGAGCTTCTTAAAGAGACAGAGGCCAATATCAGGTCGTCAAAGTGGGAAGTCAGATATCTTTTAATTCATTTCTGATACATGCAGCTTTTCCACGACAACTGAAAGTAGCATAGTTACCTGATAGTGCTACATAGTATGCCTGGTAAATACATAATACAACCCCTTTAATGTGACTTAAATAAAATAATGTTTCTCCATCTTTCTGTGTATCCCTAACTTTCTTCTAACTTCTTCAATTATTCCCATTGGCTGCTCTAAAGCAAGCAGCATCTGTGTGGTGTACAGTATTTTGTGTATACTACTACAAGACAGATATCTCAATTGGTGCCTTCACTCCATTTCCCAAAATGCCAAGTAATAATTTGTTTGTGGTTAAAAATTCACAAAATAATGAACAGCTTATAAACAGTTTAAACCGTACTGAGTATTGTACATATGGCATGGGGGGGGGTCACTTATGATGTGAGTGACCCCCATCAGATTTGTACAGTGTGTGGTTGTGTATTGGGAAGAGTAGTGTAACGTACAGCAACTGCAATAGGACAAAATAAATTTCTTTGCTCTTCTTTAATCATTAAATGTTAATGACCATCAGACCATAATATGTATCAGTCCTGCCTCAAAATGGTTTGAAAGCAAGATACGCACTTGCTTGACTGGGCTATAAAAAACATACAAAACACTTAACAGATATTTACTATCACGAGTCAATGTATTGTGGTGTTTTAGTTGCTTGGTTTTTAGAAACTTCTGCAGAACAAGGCCTGAGATTTTATTGAAAATAGTTCTTATTTAAATACAACTCTGGATGTCCACATGACTATTATGACTTGCTGAACCCCCTTTTTGTTCAGCAACTTGGTTGCAGTTTTATTGGTACATTTGAAGTGATTGCTGAGCTGTGTTTGATCATTTAAAGCAAGTTCAGCTGGTGGCTATAGAAGGGAGCTTGTTGGTGAGTTCCAGACATCTCGGACTTGTGGCAGCTGAAAAACAGCACTTAATCATCACTTGTCCACTACTCTGCCTGCCAATCCGTTTGAAGAGTTTGTGTTGAGACGGCGTGCATAGATTTTGGCAAACACAGCGCTCTGCAAAATAACCATCTAGATCTTATTTGTCATCTGGACGGACAAGACTATGAGTTCTGCGGTTGGTACAAATGCAAATTTGCAAACCACAAGCCATGCTGCCAGATGCAATTTGGGAACAAGAAGCTTTGTACCTTCCAATCTTTCAAAACAAGCCCAACTTGTTTAATTAAATTAAACTGTCCTGCTGCCTTGAACTCTATGATTAAACATACTGTCAGAAGCCTGTCATTGTGCAGCCTGACCTTGCTGGGATTTCTAATTATGGCCCTTTAAGATCATTACTGATGTTTATTTTTTTTCCCCTCCCTGCCAATGTCTTAACATACGGCCCGAATGCTCCCCACCAGCAAATTCTTTGCTTTTACTAAAGTAGTCTCGTTTGTTGATGATCACTGATGATCAAAACCTTGTAATTAGAAGTTCCTTACTGCTGCTGCTTAACCTCCACAGTTGAACCACAGGGTGACCGTGACTCAGTGGTCGTCCTCCAATCAGAGGATTGGAAATTTGATCTCTTGCCATGCCACATGTCGAGGTGTCTTTGGGCAAGACACAGCATGTATCATTGCCCATGACAAGCTTGCAGTTGATTACGAGTAAAATCACTCAAATTATCACTAAAGCATTTAACAGAAAGTGCTAAATGATTATAGGTGACAGAGAAATACATTGTAAAGAGCTATTTTGAACCTAAAGACGGTTTAGATCCATTGCAAGAATGGGAACTATTTACCACCTAATTGTTCCTGATTAGTGCAACCATGTAATTAAAAGATGATGAAATTTCAACCCATGATTTTAGTATCATTGGCAGTATTTTCATTTTTTTTACCAACTGGAATTCCATATGCACAAGGCAATCAAAATGCTTTTTTTTATAAGTTTAGTCGTCTGTCTATAACAACAGTGCCTTGCTAAAAGGATTCATTATCAGGTTCTACAAGTTTCACCAACTTAAATTTAAAACTTTGTAAAATACTTAAAACCATTATCAAAAGAATTTAAGACCCACATCTCCACAGAAATGCGTCAACTTTGTCCAGCCAAATGGCAATAAATTTGCACTTGCCCATGATAGATGCAAAAAAGCTAGCTAGCTAACTAGCATGGGTATGTTAGTAGTGAGATACCAGTAGCTTCAACTGTCTTGACTCACAGAACACAATGGAGATGTTTGTGTGCGAATTGACAAGACAGAAAAATCCCACGAGAAAAAAAAACAATACATAGAATACGAGATTAAATAGTCCTGCCGAGACAAAATATAAGATCTATGTTAAATGTCTTAAAGGTGAACTTACGTTTAAAAAAATAATTTAAGGCATTTTAAGACCTTTATTTTAGACACGTTCATTTAAGACATTTTAAGGATGCACCCTGATGTTGAATATTTTCACAGCTTTTTGATGCTGTTTTACAAACCACCTCTGCTTATGTGTTTCCATGGATTTATCCTCATGTCTTAATGATGATGTTTGTTCACTAACATTGTCAAATAAAACTCAGGCAGTCACACAATAGTTGTATTTTTACTGAGATTAAGCTACTTACAAGTGGATTCTGTTTTCAAAATTAATGACTTCTGGTGACATATGATTGTGCTGAATTTTAATTAGAGCTAAATCTGCACCACACTTTTCAGATTTTTAGACAAAACTCTTTTTTTCAATTAAAATCACTGATCGTTTTCCTTTAGCTTTCACAGTTATGCTGTATTTGTTGCAGGTTTATCTCATGGAATGTCAACAAAACTTACTTTCGTAGAATGACTAAATGTAAAAAAAAAAGTTAAAGGATTACTTTTGCAAGGCACTGTGTATTTTGAAGGTTAAAAAAATCCTTCTGTATTTATCCATGACTATTTTCTCCTTCCTGACAGCAAAAGTAGATGTGATCTGCAGTGCAGCTTATATAACCATAAAACAATAAAAAGAAACTTGAGCTCTACATTACAATAATGCAAGTTCATTGGAATCATTTTACAACCAGACCCAGAAAGTCTGAGAATGTTTCCATTATTGAGCTCAGAGTATGTGGGTGTGAGTGAATGAACTGTGGTTTAACAAGACTGCAATATGTAATGATTGTTTCACGGTGCGTTGACTTTAATATTCCAGCATAGGTTTCATTTCATCAGCATGGTGTGAGTGTGTGTGTGTGTGTGTGTGTGTGTGGTGGTGGTGAGATCTAAGTAGAAGTGAGAGTGAAAAGAAGAGTTTGAGGGGTGAGGGGGGTTGCTGAAAGGCATACAAATAAAAGTCTGTTTTACACAATAGCAAATAAGTGCATAACTGAGCTGACCAAATAATTTGCCTCAAAAAATGTGCATACTTAGTTCCACAGGCTGTTTTTTCACATGTAAATAATTTATTGGAAGGGTAATAGGCTGCATTTAATTAATAACAAAGAGTGGGAGGAATTTCATCATGAGACTGAGGTGACATGTTACCCCTATTGATTTCATAAATCTTTTTTCTCTTCCCATTAACGTCTGTAGGCTATGCGTCTGCAACACTCGGTCAGCTGAACCCTACTTTCCTTGCTCCTAAAAACCAATGCTTTCACACTTTTGACAGATAAATTATTTGCTTGATCCAAAAGTAATATCTTACTTTCGTATTGAGCCACTTGAACCCTGTTTTATGAATTACTTTCAATCTATTTATTTTTTATTCTGAATCGGCATATATGGCGTTTAGCCAAAGACTTTCGAAGCCGAAAACTACAAATCCCATACACTTCCGCTATCCAAGAATTTACCTCTAATTGGTCAACTCGACACCCAATCATTTGGCAGATACGTGTCTCGCTGTCAGCATCCTTCCGTCATGGCGTCTACTCGGACTAACCCTATTGTTAACCTGCACTTTCTGATTGTTTTACTCCTGCTGGCGATATGTCTGCCGTTCGGGGGAGGACAGAAGAAGAAAGAGGTAATGTCTAAACCGTCTGGGCATGTTTTACCAGCTAGTTTCCTCGTGCTGTTTGCATAGGAGCTGCACAGGTGTAGCCTGCCGGTATTTCTCAAGCTAGTAGTCATGAGAAGGCACGTGAGAAGAGCGGGTTAATTTATGTTTTAGACACACAAATTACATATTTGATATGAATGAAAGCAGTCACATTGAAAATGTGCTTAGAGCGGTGTTTTTGAGAACATCGGAGATTAACAGCAAGCAGCTATAGTCATGAGGCTAACGCCGTGCAGTTGCTAACCCAAGCAAAACGTATTCTTCTTCTATTAACTAAATTTGTCAGAAAGCAACGTAAAATATTTTCCGACAATATGTGGATGTTGTGTCCTTATTTGAAGTCTGTTTGGGTTCCGCAAACAAAATGGAAATATGGGGTGCACTTTCATGTAATCCGTGAATGCGGAAGAGGTCTAACTAACCACCCAGGAAAGCTAAGTGCTCGATCTCATTCAGATGATTGTTGTTCAGCAGAAGAGCCGTGTTGTTTCTTTGGTTCTGCTGGTTTACTCTGAAGGCATAAAGATAGAGACAACAGACTGATTTAGGTGGAGGTGGAAATGATAGTCTTGGCACGTTTTAACCCTGGGTTTCTCACAGCTTTTAATGGACTGTACATGTACTCACCCCAAACTATTACCAAACTATTAATTTATATATTTTTGGTTGCATGTTTTGTGCGTTTGTTCATGAAAGTGTACACAGAACTCCTTGTGGTTAATCAGGTTTTCATTCAAAACTGAGCCAGAAAATCACTAATCTTCATATTATTGCTTAAATAACGCTCATGATGATCGTTATTAACCAAAACTCTTTGTATTAATATTGTGTCACTTATAAAACAACAAGATTTGCTAATCAGTTTCATGGTCTGAAGGGTTTTAATGACAAAATTTTGATGATTTGATCTAATATTTTAGTTCCAACAGAAAACCAATAATTTTGTTAAAATAACGTATTGAATATTACACTTTTAATAACAACTAATATCTATTATTTTTGAAGAGTTAAGCGCAAACATAGACTTACTGAATTAAAATGTGTATACACCCTGGACAATATAATACCTTTTGCTGTTCTGCTGTTTACATAGTAGCATGTGTACAACAAGCTAATATTAATTGGTTAATGACTCAAGCAGTATGTTCAGGTCAGTTGTTTTATCTTATTATAAGTGATGCTCCTTTTGCATCTTCACAAGTATTTTATGTGTTTTTAACCACTGGAAATATTTCCAGTCAGCAGAATCTATATTTTTTCATAAGTAAATTCAAAGTGTGGCAAGAAAAAAAAATGAAGTGACATATTATAGCAGTCTGTAATGCTAGGGATGACACACCATTTTCTGGTTTTGTTGTTGAAGTCGGCTGTAAACATAAAATTTAGCAACACTGTGAAAATTCAGTTACTTAATGAGCATCAGTGCAGAAAAAAAATGTTTGTTTATATTGTCCAAGTGTGAGTGAAATTTTTAGAAACCCTGATGCATCTACCTCTAACCGTTTGCATTCTGAATGTTGATAATCCTCGTGCATTATTCATCTGCTGCCCATTCTCATTTTCATTACAGACACAATAGACGGTTTTCTTTGACAAGCTGTTGTTCTAAACATTGTCTGGTACTTGAGTGATTTTCTTTTTTTTTTTTCTTTTTTTTTTCTTTGCCCTCTCAGTTCTTACATGTAGTGAGTGACGGTTGTTTAATGCTTGTTTTCGTTTTGCCTCCTGTCTGTCTTGTTTTCTGAGATCTGCACAGCCAGACAGCGTAAGTAAAGTGATTGCGTTGAGAGTTTTGGTCCCCTGAGCCCTTTTTTTTTTTGTATGCTCTGCTTTAAAGGCTAAATTTGCAAGCTTTCTACTGATACCAAAATATTCTGGTTGGGTCCTGAAATACCTGAGTGCAGCCGTGAGCGTGCCCCGTTTGAAACAGATGCATTTTCATACAGAGCTGTTGTCCTGGTGGCACATCGTTTGTCAGCTGGCAAGCAGAGGGTTGTGCCAGGTAGATGGCGTTTGCAGTTTCCATTTTAATCTGCGAATCAGCTGGTGTATAGCCTGGATGCACTTTCGTATGTGTCTGTGACACTTTAATTTAAACTGTGAAGCTGATATAAACAAAAAATTTGTTTGACTGATAAGATAAAATGTCTTAAATAATAATAATAATAATAATAATAATAAAAATCAGTCAATGTACAGAATATAATCAATTTCAGGCTTAATAATTTAAAATTCCTAGTCACAGAATTTTTCCACTGATCACCAAAGTATAATTTACATTTTATTTCTTAAGTTTGTTTCATTCTATTTTATTTTGTTTTTCTTTTTTTCTTGATTGTCTTTTCTGTCTGTTTGAAATAAATAAATAAATAAATAAATAAATAAATACATACATTTACTGCAGCTTTTAGCTGCCAGTTTTAGCCAATTTTGATTTTAAAAACTCATTAAATAGCATTTATGTATGAAATTCATACGTGAATTTTTTTTAGATAAAAATATTTATTACTAAAATATTTCCTTTTAGGTTGTTTTTTTAATGTTTGCAGAAATTATTTAAGTTTGAAGCAGAAATGATGATGTTTTGTGCAGGAGCAGTTGCTCTAAAACAGAGTTTTGTTAATTTAAAATCAGGGAAACAAGGTTTAAACTTTAAAGTTTAGAGTTGAAACTTTTTGTAGCATCTTATAGTCATGTTAGTATAACACCTATAAAAATGAATGAATTTAATTTAAGACAGGACAATGTAAAACATTAACCACTGAAGGAGAGCTGTGCTGTTCCAGGTTATAGCTAGAAATGCTAATTTCCACCTGTAGTCCCCAAAACATATAAAAATATGAAACAAAAGTAATCTAAAAGACATTTGTTCTGAATACATGTAGAGTTAGGTATGACACGGTTTATTAAAAAAAAAACACACACAAAAAACACACAGGGTCCTTTTTTGTATAAGAAATAAAGCTTAGCTCAACCATTTGCAGGAATTGCATATATTTTTATACAACTGTTTTACAGAACGTATGCTGATCTAACAAATCAAAACAAAAAGGACTTAAATATTGGGTGAGTATTGGGTGAGGAAAAGAAGAATAAATATTAAAACAAAAGCAAACAAAGCAAGAGCTGTTGTATTTTTATTTATTTTTGACATGTAATCTGTAGCAACTTCTAACATAAGATAATAACTAACTTATAATAGAAAATGAGTTCTATTTAAGAGAATATTACCCAGTCAGTAATAGATGGATTATTACTGTCTGAATCTCTATTTTCATAACTCGGTGTCCGTTAAAGCGAGGCCTCTAAAGTCCTGGCTGCTGGATGTGACTCTTAAGTTTTCCGCACTGCTAAAAGTGGATAAATGAAACTCAGATCCTGTTGCTTTAGAACCACTTATTTAAACAAAGTCAGAGGGATGTTTTAAATGTTTTGATATACTTTTTCAACTGCACCATTTTATTTCGCTGACTGTGCAGATGATGGGGAAGTATTTGAGCAGATTATGGAGGGAGTCAAAGAAGGAATGTACGGGGAAAATGGCTGACAGGTCGACAGGCATATAAATGAGCAAAGAATTGGATGTGTCAACAGAACAAAAAGCTGACTGAGTGAAAGAATAAATGAGGAATAAATAGGCAGATTAACCACTGATGGAAAAGCATATAAATGGGTGAGTAAATCTATAAATAATTGAGAGCGACATGTTTGCCGTGCTTTATAGCGTTCAGCATTGGCACATGAATTGGGATTCTTAAATGCAACCATTGGACATGAGTGACAAATACCACAGCGGCGCAATACGGCTTATGAGACTAAGCAGTTTAATAAAGGCCATCGTTTATCATTTTAATCTAAATTACTTTGTCGTTGATTCATATCTGGCCTGGATATGTCTTTAAATCGCACACTTTCCACTTAACGAGTGGGTCTGAATAACGCTTCTTTAATGCAGGACGTGACATCAGGAGTTTAAAGTTCAGAGAAAATTATACATCTAAAGGAGAACTGAAAGAAAGCTGTTAGTGTGACTACAAGGAGCAATTACAGAGAAGGAGACAGAAAGAGAAGGTAGGAGGTCAATTTAAAATTATAGCTCATAGCATGCAGTGATGAATTGTTACTTTTATGCACTATGATAGTTGAGCACTTTTGTGATCATCTATTGATGAGAGTGCTTATTTTGAGCAATACTTTGTATTTTATCCATTGCGCAGAAAAGATTCACATTATAGCTTTGGTCCTGATTGCAACGGCTCAACAAAGATACGCCTTCTATCACCTAAAGGGTCAAAAGCACATTTTATAGACTCCCACACATCTGAAATGTATCTAGGTATGTACTTCTCCAATAGCACTAAATAGAGGAAAGAAAGATGCCACCCTCTACACACGGACCTTCACCTACACACAGACTTACTTTCAGGGAGGCACAAGAGAGATATTGAAGGGTTATAATGGGTGGAATCTACTTTCGCAGCCTAGGGCCATGACAGAAAGGTGGGGCCGGCAGAGGAAGATCTTATTTAGCTGGAAATGGACAAAATGGTGATGCAGCACTTTGTATTCATCTCAGCGATTTCTGGCCTCCCTCGCTGCCCTTTCTGTCTGGGGCTGGCTGGTGTGTGTCATATACGGGCTGGGCGATATGGAAAAACAATCCTATCTCAATGAAATTTTTTTTCACATCAGCTGATATGGATGGAAATCATATAAAACAAGTTGCTATTTTTGTTTTCTTGATCTATTAGGTGAGATTTTAAGATAATAGAAGGTGATTTTTGTTTTTTAGAGATTTACTTTTAAAAGTTTAACATGTCATTGAACATTATGCTACTGCTTTGGATAAATTAGAGGCTAATTTTAAACTAAAATCTTCCAGGATTACAGGACATTCTTTTGTTAACAGATAAATAAAAGTGTAATTGAAATCTAATTTAATTCTAGTTCATTTTGAATATTGCTTTTTAAGAATAAGCAATAGAAAAGAAATATAAGAAGACAAAAAAACCCCTAAAATAATCTCTTATAATCTTTAAGAACCCCCCCGACCAAAACTATAAAATAAAAATATAACAATTTGATCTGAAAACTCCACACAAAAGTTTTGATTTGGGGAGTCGGATACACTCACTCTCATCTGGGATTAAGTTTTACATTCTGCATGCTCCAGCTGGTGGCGCTGGTTCAGATGGTGAAGCAGATTTGTGGTTTTCCCCGACTTTGTCAGAACATGCACTCGACATAATTTGCAGTTTGTGTTTGTCCAACCTTAAACAGCCAAATACCAGCTCTTCTTGCCAACGATGTAATTAGTCTCCATATCTTCTTCCGACTCTCTTTCCCCATTCCGCCCAACTAATGTCCTACCTATTAGCTAAAGTAAGAGAGACTACAGCTGCACAAACATTAGCCTTTAGCCTGTCTGGCTTCTGCTATGCTTCCTGCGTCAAAGTAACGTTGCTTGGCTCTATTCCAGCCATTATTTCAGGATGGAGAAACTCTTATTTTCATTGGTTGTACATACACACAAATTGTATGCCAACAACATCGTTTGTCACTTCTAATGCGTTGGAAAACACAGAGACTTTATAACAAAAGTTTAGTAATCCAGTTGTCATCACTGCTGCCCAGTGTTAACATTTTTGGTGCCAATGCATTGGGGTAGCACTACCGCAGTGGAAGAGAACTCTGCTTTTTACAATCTGCTTTTAGCTTTTCTTTTGTCTGAAATGCTTCCACGGCTTAGAAAATCTCAGTTTTGACTCTACACATCTCCCTCTTCCTGCCTTCTTTGTTTTGTTGTCATTTACTGTACATTCTTCTTTGTCGGGGTTAATCAGTGGAGTGCTTGCAGAAAATGGAAGTGATTCTGCTCTCAAATCAACTGGTTGTTCATTGAAGTTCAGAGAAACAGAAAAAAAACCCCTGAAATCCACTGGTTGTTTTTGAGTGAGCTGTCCTCCATTCAAGTCTGTAATGTAAAAGCTGCACCGTAAAGTTCAAAGCCCTCAAAAAACATTAAACGGCTGTTTAATTTGCCGCCGCTTAAATGCGTGTTGACACCATGATTTGTCTTGCTTGCCACATGAGAAATCAACATGAGCGTTAACAGGGGCTTTGGCCTTGATCTTTATACCTTGTAGCTTTGTCTCGACTACCTGGATCTTCATGTACTTTTAGATTATAGTTTTAAAGCTTCTTTTATGCTCAAGTAAGCTTAAATTGTTGAATCTTTAATGAAGTCTTTTCAGGCATTTTCCTCTTTTCTCCTCGTCTCGTTTTTAGAAAACTGTACTTTTATTCAATTAAGGTAAATTGACACAGGAACAAAGGCATTAGGAGTTTCTTCGTTTTTAAAAAGCTTCCAGATACTCCTTAGGCAGAGGCATTTAATGGGTAAAAGATGTTAATAGTATTTAGATAGACTCTTGTGCATCACCCCAGTTCAGCTCTAAATTGTAGACAGTGGTGAGTTTTTGTCTTCCGGCTGACCACAGCACAAAGAAAGGGGCTGCGTAAGCACTTCCCTCCCCATGCATAGTCAGGGGAGGCAAGAGGAGGAAACAAAGTTCAGGACTGTGATTCTGAAGCAGGGACAGTAATATCTGGAGAGGTATATATCTAGAGAGGGAGATTACAAAGTTGTGTGCTTGGTACCACCCAGGGACCAGTCTAATAAGTGGATCGGAATAATAAAAGCCTGCTACCTCTGCACACAGAGGTCCAATAAACTTCTGTGGTTGACCCTTCAGGGCATAACCAAAGCTCCTTGCAGACTTTAAGCCGGAGCATTTTAAAGATGAACACTGTGTAAGCAGTTTTGACTGTTTCTTTTCGCTCTGATAACTTCATATTAGAAAAAGTAACTACTGCTTAACAGTTTTTGCATTCCTAATGTGCTTTTGAAATGACAGGTTTTAAAGCTGTGATTTCTGCAGGCTGACAAAATATGACTTTTTGTAGTTCTCTTTGGCCCTTAGTAAATATATGTATGTTTGGATTTAGTTAGTAGTTTTGTCATAAGTTAAACTATTCATTCATTTGCTACAATGAATTGATACTTGGATGTTTGCAGGGTTAGTGCCGTCTCTTGGGTAGGGATGAAATGGGAACCAGCTTGAAATGTTACAATGGTTACAATTTGTTACATTGTTGGCTTGATATTTTAAGATTTTAGTTTTTATGAAAACTCCCCTAATCTTTGTATTGTTTGGTAACGTTACCACTTTTAGTTCATGGCTCTGATGCATATGTCAATGTTACTACAAATGGCTCTAATTATTTGTTTTGTTTTTTTTCTCCAGATGACACATTTTCCATTTTTTAAAATTTTTCCAAATTTTATTTTTTCCACTCCAACCATATTTAATAGCTCAAAAGTACATAAGTTTAGCGTGAATTAAAAAAACAAAATGAACAACTCTACAGCTAGAGGTCAACATTTACTATTACTGGTTTTCAAAGGTGTTATAGTGTTTACTTTTTAAACAACAAAAACTAAGAATAATGTTTTTGAGACAAAAGAAAATCTCCCTTTTCAAAATGCTTTATTGTCGTATAAAAAACCCTGTTAAAAGTAAAAGCTTGTGCACATTTAATAATGTTAAGGACCTTTGTTCTCTGTTATTTCTTCCATCTGTCACAGACATCTCCACTGAAGTAATGACTCAGTGTTTTGGTGTTCAGCTTTCAATCCCCCCCCACAAACCCTCATCAAGTACTGTTTTTTTTGGGAGAGATGTTTCTTTCTCTAGTTTTTTTTTTTTTTTTTCCTTCCCTGGTGTCTTGTGGAAATATGCATGCTAGAGCTCAGTCTCTGGTGATTTTCTGTTTCATGGGTGAAAAGAGATGAATATTGTGCCCTTTCCTTTCTTCCCCTCTTGTCAATAAAACCCCGATTGTGGCTAAAAATAGCAGCGTTTCATACTGGGAAGCGTTTCACTCTTCTCCCAGTAAATTCAGGGGTGTTCTGTTTGGATCTCGCTCATTAACCGTATTTATCTGAATTATTGATGCACGGGTGTCAGGCCTGCTTTCTCTGTGACTGATGGCCTGTGCTTCCGCGCCGTTTTCTTCCGCTGCTATTCCTCCTCCTCTTCCCCTCCCCTTTCTATCATGTTTCTAACAAGTTTTTTGAGTGGCAACAAGATTTTCATCTTTTTGCCTAACCAGCCCATATTTTCCAGCGTTGTCTCTCTGTTTGTTCCCCTTCTATCACTCCTTTCTATGCACCCTTGTTCCTTGTACTCATTGCCATCAATCACACTTAAAATTAAAAATTACATTTAATTTGGTTGTTTAGTTTACCCACTTCTACATGATTGATTAGTTGAAGTGGAATTGACCAAATAATCTGTTATTCAATCTATTACCTGTTAGTTCTCACTAAAAACGACTCACATGCTATAAAATGTATTTTTGTTTAACTCTTTTCTCATACTGTTGTTAGAGAAGTGATTGGACTCTCTGGTGCAGAACGTGACTTGTTTGAGTCTCACCGAAGAAACAGGGACTTCATTTGAATGGGTAACTTTTCATTGGAGCTGAGAAAAATAACATATGGGATTCAGCAAGGTTCTGATTTGGGCCCCTTCATATTTATTGTCTGTGTTTTCTCGCTAGCTCGCATAACAAGTAATGAGATAAGTTACCATAACTATGTAGACAATTCACAACTCTACATTTGTTTCTTTTAATTGATTTTTTTAGATGGTTACAGCAACAGAGTTTTTCCAGAATTGTAGCTCATCCATGATTCCAATTATTAAATAAAACAAAGCTGTTTGCACTAATTATACCTATATCATCTAACAGCTGGATGCATGAACATAACTAGTTGTATGTTAGTTATGTACCATAAAATTATGTTGGGTTATTTCTCTTAAGCAGCTAAGTAGAGGCCTTCAGGCAGTTGACACTGTGATGCAGGTTGTTTCAGTACCAACTTGGCTACCAGTTGGGATAAAACTGATGCTAAATTGCTTCACTGCTACGTCTTTCAGGAAGGAGAAGAGGAAAAATGTGACTTTCATTAGAATATTGCAAACAGGTCCAGTTGACAGCTCAAAGTCTGCATGTCATCATTGTGTATCCCTATCTATGTAGAAAACAGTGAAATTATATCAAGGTGAAAGGAAGAATTGGTACAATGAATTTGGTAGAAAGAAATGCACTGTTGAGCTTTTTTAATCCACAAGGTTCATTGTAGCATTTATTGCTGGTTAAAGTGTCCCCTAAACAGTCATACTGCTTAGGAGCTATGGAAATATTTGAGTCTTTTCCAAGCATTTATTTGTCCAAAAGATGTCAAGAAAGGACTCTTACAGTTCTTCAAATTCCAGAGGAATATCAGGAAAGCGGGGAAAAGAGGCGGTAATGTTGATGGAGTTCAGGGTTTGACTGCAGTGATTATGGCTGCTGGAAAATTCATGGGAAGGTGAGACTGTTGAGAGGAAAAATATAGAAAAGGGCTCATCTCCCACCAACATATTACATTGAGATTTATGAGGAGCTACAATTCTGTGCATGAATGTCTTACTTTGAGGTTATTTATGACCCCCAAAATAAGTTATATTAGAGCCACACACACCTACACACACACTAATGCTTTAATATAATGGGATGAACTGAGGCGGTTTAGCATAAAGCTGTGGTCAGAATAAATGCTGAATACCATCAGGTGTCACATCTGGTCCCCTTCATTCTCTGTTGCATTTTACTTTCACATTCAGATTTTTATTTGCTTTTTTGCTTTCTGTACTTATTTGTGGAATTTAAAAAAAATCATTTGCATCAAGCACAAAATATTTTAAAAGCCAATATTTGTAATTTTTGTTTTCCTTTCTTTTATAGCAGCCTAAAGTCCAGCTACTGCAGTAATATTTAACAATTTTTTAAAGTTATTTTATTTCAGCAGCTCTGTTCATTAAGAGAAAATCATTATATAGATTAATTACACACATAAACATATTTAAAAGTATTTTTTTGTTAATTATAATAATTTTCCAGATTTGAAATTGGAGTATTGCATCAGACTATTAAGAAACATTTTTAATACGGAAACGCAAGCTTATTGAAACGAATATTTAGCACAAAGTTAAAGGTAATTTTCCAAAAGGTACTTTTAATCTGACAAGCAAGCCTCGTCGTAATTCTTTTTTTTAAAAAAAAATATAATTGTAGATTCAAGGCAGTAAAACAATCGCAGCCGATATGGTAAATCTTCAAAAAGCCAGAAAGGAGGAGAGTGAGAGTGCACCTGCAAAAGAGTCGGAGAAAACAAACCTCTCTTTGGACTATGACTGATGGATGATATCTAATGAGCAGTTTGATTTATGTTGATTGTTGTAGCCATTAAATAAACTGTGCAACTAGTGGTCACTCCCTTTCCCAGCTGTTCATGTTATTGACCAGCCAATTAGTTTCACCAGCTTAGCTCAGAGCATGATCTTTATAGTGTATCTGGCTCACCATCTCCTGTGTGAGACTGATGCCAATTTGCTGCTCGTTGTAAGACACCTGGAGCTCACTGGGCTGTTTGAAATATTCTTAGAGTTCTACATTAAGATCATTTGGAAAAAATAAACAGGGAAAGCTTGAATATATAAATTTTCCAGCTAGTAAAAAGAAAAGAAATGGGCATATCAGTCTATTTTGAAATTTATACCATATTTAATATCAAAGTAAACATTATGTCCTATAGAGAGACTTGATGGACTTTTTCCCTGTGGGAGGAAAGACATTTTGAGCCACTATCCTAATGTAACACCTTGCATTTCACTAGAAACATAACATTTGGTCCAACCTGGGCATTCGAAGCTGCAAGCCTGGCATTTGTTTACATGGTAGCTTATTAATTCTCTTATGGACAAGAGGGGATTGAGGTGGGGGTGAATCATGTGAAGAAATCACAAAAAATCAGGGTTTATATCAAGTTTCACTCTTGATTTGTTCAAAGAAATTGCTTGGTACGCTGCGGAAATAAGAGAATAAGGAGCCACCGGAGAGTTACACACTCTCTCAAACCAGATGATTAGGAGGGCAGAGGCAGAGTGACAGCAAATTAGATCAATGAATATAGTTTAGTGAACCCCTCAAGGTAGGGAAAAAGTGACAAAATGCAATCAAAGTAAAAGAATAGGACGCCATAGGAGCTGAAGCTGCAGTCCCTAATCGTAACCACCATGCTGCTCTTCTTAGACTATGTACTTGTGCTTCTATGAATAGCAATATTTCTTAAGGTATCGAACAATAGACACTTGAGCTGATAATGCTGGAATGCGCTTACTTTCTACTAAAATACAAGTGCTGAATGTATAGTCGGGTATCCTTGTTATATTTTTAAAGTTTTTTCAAAAGCTGCTGGTCCTGATTATCTAATGGGTCTTCTGAGACTAACCGTGCTTACCTAAGCAGATGCACATAACATATTAGAGTAGTTTATGAGGCTAATTAGGAACAGATTATGTGCCCAGTTATTAGGCACTAATGCTATTGTTAGGCTCTGAAGGCTAATGAGGTACAAGGTCAGTTACCAATACAGCTAGTATACTTGCATGTGCAATAAGCTGCTCACCATGACTTTAACTATTAGAAATAATTACTGCTGACATGTTGGTATACGCTGCATGTCCGGACGTTGCATTCATTTTCACAAGAGAGAAAGCAAATGATGGCTTTAGTTATGAAATGTTTGAAAGTACATCTGGGAATTGAGGAAGACCACTGATCATTTTTCCAGACATGTCTCAACTTCGTGACCTTTACAGCTGTGGCACCTTTTGCTTCAAAAACTTTAATCTTCTATATGCAGCGAAGACGGTCTTATGTCCCAATCTGTTTTGTTTTCATTGGCTACTTTCTCACCAATTCAAGCAGCATGTCTCTCACCTCCTATCCACATGTGAATATGATCAAATTCTACATGATAGAGGAAATAAAGCATAAAAAGGCTGGAATGCAGAGGAGGGCAGCTAATGACTGTGCTGAAATGTTTTGATTTCTTTTTTTCCTCCATCCCACAGAGCTATAAAGAATATGCCCGCATGCAAGTAACTGCTGAGTGGCCTAAAAGAAAAACAATCCACTGCGTTTGACTCTCTTTATACCAGCATGTCGAGATAGTTTAGGCAAACTGTCTTCAATGCTGGCACAGACCCTTTTTTATCTGTTGGCAAATAATTGTCATCTTAACATCTGAATGAACATCCCGGTCCTAAAGCGGGCGATTGTGCAGAGGAAGCGATTCTTTAAAAAAAGCTTTGCTTCTGAGTCAGGGGAAGCTGCCAGTGTGATGCCAATGAAGAAGTTTTGCTTAAACGTAAAGTAGATAGAAATCAGTTAGATACTAATGTGTTTCTCTGGAGAGCCCAGTCATTGTTACCTTGTCAGGACTTGCCCAATTTAACTTAAGCGCTAAATGTCTACATTTTGCAAAGCCCAACCCTTGCCATTGATGTAACAAGTTTGTATTAAAAATGCCATAGCAGAAAAGTACCACTATATTGAAAGGGACAGTTGGTTCTGTTTAAACTGATTAAAACCCATTAAATCTTAATATTTTACATCAAAGACATACATGATTGACATCTCACGGTGGATATTTTGTTTGGTACTTTTCTCTTACACGCCTCGCCTTTAGATATAATCTTTGTGGTCTAATTTTTATAAAGGTTGTAGATTTGGAACAATGCAAGTCCCAAAATGTTTTGAATGGTGCTGAAGTACCATGAGCAATTATTACCATAGATTACACATTTTTGCTAAAATAAAGCATGCTCCATGACAGGCCAAGAACTGAAGCTAAACAAGGATAAAGTAGAGAAGTTTTGCTGTGTAAAGTTTGTACTTGCCTGGATTCTGTTGGAATAAAGAAAGTATCTTTTGAATTGAATTGACATTTCTTCTTATTATTATTGTTATTATTTTGTAACTTTAAGGTTTCTTCGTACAGTAACAGCTTCCGCACCGTAGAGTGGTACACAAAGTGGTAGTGGCTACATTTTGCATCCAGTTGATTAAAAACCTGTTTTTTTTTTTTGTTTGTTTTTTTTGAGTTTCTGGCCTGCCATCCACTGGTCAGCACTGGTCACCTGATTTCTTTGTACATCAATATATTCACTGGTACTCAACATGCCTTTTCTGCACTGAATTGGGTTTAAATTTAATGCCAGTGTTTAATTTAAAATATCATGACCTTTGTCATCTCGAAGAACTCTGTGGGAACAATAAACAGTGACTGAATTCCTCAAGTTTTCAAGAATTACAGCTAAAAATCTAACAGGGGAGCATGAAATATGACACTGACGTTAGCCAGGACTCACTTGAGCTTCTCATGGTCTATACTTACTTTTTTTGTTGTTTTTTTTTCTTCTCACGACTGTTTTCCTTTTGAGTCTGTAAATTTGACCATTGAGTGTGTTTTAAATTTTTCATGTGCCCAAAGCTTGTGTGTTTTTTTCCCATTGGACTTTCTGCACTTTTATAAGGGTCAGATGGTAATGTTGTTCTTCATTCACTGTAAAGCCGTTTAAATACTCCTACTCCTTTCTATGTCTGCACAGAGAGCAGTTTGAAGCGTCTTGAATTCTTCAGTATTCCCCGCTACCCTTTATTTCACGTATGAGGCACTATGAACACCGTCGGTGGATAGAACACGTTTTAGAGCTTTACCTGAATCTCCCGCCCACCCAAACAATTACTGTTGTTCAGACCTGCACACATAAATGTCCAAACCACTAAAGGTAGACAGATAACGGCTCTTTCCTTGAAGTGGAAAGAATAGGTGTGTAAATACCAAGTGTTAGAACTCAAGTCTTCAAACTGAATTGCGTCTGGAGTTGTGTATCCGTGTTGATTTGGTTTCAGTTCTTTATTTTTTTCTTTGCTTTCCATTTTTGGTAGTTAAATATGATGAACTGAGGAAGAGTATGGACCCCTCCTATATGACTTTAAAAAGAAAACTGATGAGGGAAAACCCAAAAACTTAAGTTCTGTATGGATAATACATACGAACCAGAACTGGAGGACTTGTCACAATCATCAGTGTGCTGTTTGAGAACATGATCCTTTTTTAGTCAATGTTGGAGAAAGAATGTTTCATGGATTAAATTAAAATTGGCATTTTTGAACAGGGACAAGGGATGCAGCTGATGGTGCTGGGCAAAATCACACAATATCGATAATTATTAATTAATTGACCTTTTCTCTTATCTACACATTTCTTTGTAATGCTCTTGTTCTCATTTTTTCCCTTAACTCCTTCTTGCTCTTTTATTTTTAAGCGGTTATGAAGGACGGTGGCGAAAGCATGTCCTCTGCCTACATTCCCCAGAATGCCATGCTGTTCTAGATTAAAGTTCAGAGAAATGATCAACATTCTATTGGACGCATTTTCTATCCTCCATTGCGACGGCTATCGTTAGCATTTTATCGCCCAGCCCTATTAGCTGACTCCATGTTGGATTTAGTTATTCCACTGAAACGGGATTGAATGGACTGTAACTGGAATTACTCTACGGTAAACTGCAGTGTAGTGTTGCGAACGACGCGGAGCTCGCCAAAGCCATAGCAAATGCTTCAGGAACCTGTTAACTGCATGATAAATTAAAATGATCTCAATAATGTCCATGTACACAACTTATCGTTTTTCTTTTTTCTCTCTTTCTTTCTACCAAAATTGGTCGTAAGTTTGATGCTTTGGTCTCAACTATCACTTTTTTGAAGGACAATTTTGTTTATAGAATCTTCATGATTCAGTTTTATTTATCTTTTCTGTTTTGTTTATTTATTTTGGATATTTAAAATGTCTTGCAGTTTCAGTGTTAAATGTTCTTTAGAAATTAAAGTTTATTGATCTTTGAGAACGTATTGTAGTATTACCATGCCGTCACCATTTTATTACTCAAAAATGGTCTTGACACAATATCATCGTTTATCGCGATAACTTCTGGGACAATTTATCTTCTATCACAATTTGTAATCGTGACAGACCTACGTGGGACTGAACTCTTTATCAAAGCGCCACATTTAAATGCAGCGCAAATAATACCAGTCGGGTATAGCTAATTGACTCATTTTCAGTTAATTTTGTCTATATCCAATTTTCAAAAAATATATACTTCTGGTTCTTATGTCCACATATTCACCGTTGAATAAAAAAAATAAAAAAAATTCTCATGTCTGTAGCTCTAACTGCACCAAAACTTCACCAAACTGTGACTTTAAAACTGAGCTTTTTGTTTGCCATCCCATCTCTCATACCGATACAAAGAAAGAAAAAAACAACAACTTTCGAACAACATGTTGCACCAAAGCTGCAGGAAGATGAAGAGGTTTTCATATTTACTTTGTGTTTCCTTTTCAAATTTGGGAGAACTTTCTTGCTCTGGGCTCCATTTATGTGTTTGTCGATTATTTGACTCTGTAGTTTCCAGCCTTGTTCCAAAAGCATTTTTCTTTGCTTCTTTTGGTAGCTCTGCTGTTTGGAGAGCTTGAAATGCTTTTATTATCTATTAGTTTGTGCAGAGATTTGTAGTGTTTTCTGAAGCAAAGTGCATTTTTATTTTTTTCAATGTGTAAAGAATCCAGTTTTAAATTACTCTTGTTATACCGTTTAGCCTTGTGTGTGAAGTAGGCCTGTATTTGATCATGTAACCTATTATGGCTCTGAATAGGCTTTTCAATCTGACGCATAAAAAATATTTTCCATTAAATGTAATCATTTAAATTTTGCAATTTGCCAGTTGCATGATGAAAACACCTGACCAGTGAGTTGCCTAAGTCATCACGTTGAAGTGACAGCAGAAAAGTTTCTTTCTTTCTTTGAGATGGAGAGAAGCAGAGCAGTTTCTTGCTTAATTGCCCCTTTAAAATAAATATGCATTTTCTGTGCCTCTCTCCTGTAGACAGTTTGCCATTTTACTTACTAGCAGTCACAAAATTATTAAAATAATTTTAGGTCAAATGCAAATGATTGCCTGTTTTTTAATTGCCATCAGCTGTATCTCCAGGTGGTTTGAAGCAATAGACAGGTCTAAGCACAAAATTATTCTACCATTCAAATCCTGAATATCTTAACATGATAAAGGGGATGATGAACCCACCCACACAGTCATTTCAGAAAAATAAATTCACAAGTTAAAATGACGACAGACTCCCTATTACGACAAGCAAAAAAAATAAAAACTTGGTCAGGTGCCTTGAGGAGAGGAAATGACAGAAGATTTCAAATGTCAGGTTCTTTTCCTGGGAGCTTTAGAGTAAAGCGGTTATCTGTAAGCAAGACAAATTTCAGATAGTCTGCAAAGAATCACAGCGAGAGATGACTGCTTGCACTAATGGGGAAAATGTATGAAAAGAAAAAAATATCACTGGAGAAAGACTGATGGGAAGACACTCAGACAAAAGCGGAGGGGAAAAAATAGCATTTCTTTCCAATAATTGTTATTTGGCAGTTAAGCTGACAAATCCGCTCCCGTAGTCCCTTAAGTGACAACTCTTGATATTTCTGGGAATCGCAGATTATGAGCTGACAAATGCAGACTTTGCAACACGATACCTTGTTGGTTTGATTGACTGCAGGTGTGAGAGGGAAATAATACACTACCACTGACTCGCAGTGGACTCACACACACACACACACACACACACACATGCACACACACACAGACTGTGTGTTTAAGTGTCACATGGTCCTGTTTGTGTTTCTCTAAATTGGCTTTTTCTTTACTACTTTTTTTCTAAAAGTGGGGATCTAAATGTATCCACATTATGTCACCACCAGTGTGTGAATATGCAAAACATAGAAATACACAAGAGCAAAATGTAACTAATTAATTAATTCTGCATTACCAAGAAAGAATTGTTGTATATAAACACGATAAGACTGATAAATCTTACATACCAGCAGGAGGTCACTTAAGGTTATTTTGGTTTAATCAGAATGTGATATTTAATCAGGACGGCCATTTCAAGCCAAATAAAACGAATCAGTCTGATTATTTGTCGATTATCCCCACCATAAAGCATTCACTAGTCACTGCATGCTTTTCATTTGCATTCACATGCCTCCAGTTTGCTTCCCTGTTTGAGATAAACAACTCGAACATTGTTTCTTCTTTTTCTATCTGAAACAGTTGAGAAAACTTGAGATTACTACTGGACCCATATGAGGAAGATGGGGAAAATAAAAAGTACACAGAAAATGTGTGTGGAAAAAACCTTTTGTGATTATGACTGTCTGAACTGTTTTATTCCCTTTTCTCTGTTTTTTTTAACATATATTTTATATTTTTATCTGCATTTATTTTTTCTTTTAACTTGTTCCTGAGTTCCTCATCTTATTGCTTCCTCTATCTCATAACCTTGATTTTTGTTTTTGTTTTTTTTTACCATATGCATCTATCTACACTTCATATTTTTCTGTCACCTGTTTCCCCTCAAGGTGACTAAGAAAATTGTAAGAAGCCATAAAAATGCCATTCAATTGAATAATGCAACTTTTTTGCTGTTTTATTTGTTGTGCCCTTTTGAGCTTGTGTGTGCGCGTGCATGTGTGTGTGTGTGTGTGTGTGTGTGTGTGTGTGTGTGAGTGAATGTATGCATGTACATGTTTTTGGTTTAACACAGTATGGAAAGTCCTGCCGTCATTATAAGGATGGTACGTAACAGAATTGACTTTTTTTTCACTGTTGTATTTTTTATTTTTTTTTGTCCTTCGATTTTATACTGGGTGTGTTTATCTGTCTTCTGACCTTTTCTGCATTTTTGTGTGAGACAACTCTTTGTTCCTTGTTAAATGAAGCCAATTTCCCATAATCCCCTCTTTTAGAGATGGGATTGGAGGAAACTATATAGGGGGCTGACGGCCAAAGTCAAGACCCATTCATTTACAATGGACGTGTTAAAATCTCCCAGAGGAAGAATGACATGCTATTGTATTTTTTCCATTATTATTATTATTTAGAAGACTTGCAGATCAAATCCCTGGCTGGTTGTCCTCATCCATTATCTACGAGGTACCTCACGGGAAGCTTTTATGTTTATAGCTTTATGAAGCTGTGTTTATGGTGTGACGTCCACTTGGAAACTCAGAAATTCTTGGCGTGCTATTTCAATAAATTTTTACTGACATCTTCAGTTGTTGTGAGCAGGATCTTCTCAGAATTTACGCCCGTATTCATATTGAGTGGATGCCTATTTGTTAACATGTTGAAGTAGTTCATGTCTGACACTGGCTTTCTGCTGCAACAGTTCAAAGGTCAGAGCAATTCACCAGAACTTCATTAAGAAAACTGTCCAAATTGTTAAGCAAGTGGAAAAAGATTTTCCATTGCAAGAGAGTCAGTAGTGTGACTTTATGACTGGTGACTTTCCAGTGGGCCTGCATCCTGCAGCTTTTGTTACTATCAGGGAAACGGTTCTGATATGGGCATCTTGTGATAAAACTGATGAATTATGAAACGGATGGAAGTTTTGCTTTAGCTACCTAACCTATTTTTTGACTGCTCTATGTGAGCATAAATGCTGCATTCATCTTTTCAAACAGTAAATGTAGGGCTGCAGGTAATTACTATTTTAGTTATTGATTAATCTGTTGATTATTCTGATGATTAGTCATATTAAAAATTGCCAGCTACTGCAGATTTTTCATGTAAGCCTTATTTTTTCTTTTTACAATATTAGGCTTGCAATAATAGATGGAAATAAGCATATTGATTTCTTTCTTTTTTAAGTAAGAAAAAAAAAGTTGCTGCTTGATATTTCCCATCATGCCGTGCATCTTGTCTCAATTCATTCCAGCTTACACCCAGTAAGAGCCTCGGCTTCCTAGAAGTGTTGACACCACGTCTCAGTTTATCTGCTGCTGTCCATAAAGCAGCGGACGATCGAGCCACAGCGTTTCTCTGACCTCCTAAGCATAATGATGCTCCCAGCAAACAAAAGCAGAATCCTTTGTCTTCCAGCTTTCTCCTTATTGTTGCCACTCTGACACGTCCGCTGCTTTTTCTGGCTCAAATTTGCGCGATCTCTGTGCTTCTTAGTTTGACTTGATTCTGCCTTTTCACACGGGAAAACAAAGTATATTCACCAATCTTTACGTGTTACTACAATAAATCACTATGTTATTGTTAATGTTTCTGTTTCCAGGTTTTGAGAATCAAATAACGAGCAACAGCGAGGGGCAAAAAAAAACATGTTTATGGCCGGCACAGTGACTTTATGATTGTATAACAGAATGGCTGATGAAATGGCTGTCCTCTGTCATGCCCTCCATAACCTCCTGCTGTGTACTCATCAGTGCAAAAATCAGTTGCCTGACACTTAATGTGTCATCCTCCTCCTGGCTGTGATTTTTCTTTCTTCCCAATTTACTCTTCTCGCTCTGCTTGTGTCTGTTCCATCTTTTTTTCTTTCTTTTTTTTGTTTTGGTCTTGTATCAGGTTTTTTTCCCACCTTCCTGTAGACTTGATTGAACATAGTCTTACTGTTGTTGCTTGAAATACTTTGCATCTCACAGTGTTTGTTGTTTTTTTGTACAGTTTTGTTAAATGTATTATCTAAACCATGTTTTTGTGTTTCAACATAAATGTTGGTGTTTGGCGCTGTATATTCTCTTAAAATTGATCAAAATATGAGAAACTTTCTAAAAGATGGCTAGAAAATGACTTGGTAATATTGATTTTTATAAGAAATGACCACAAGTAAGAACAACAAATAGGGGGAATTGTCAAGAAATTGCAACCATGGTTAGGTGCTATTTATGCTTTTTGCCTCCTGGCGATGTACCTACTGTGTGTGTGTGTGTGTGTGTGTGTGTGTGTGTGTGTGTGTGATGTAAGGAGAGGTTATGACATACTTAGAGTGGCTAACAGAGAATCGGAGAGATAATGCAGAGTATCTGCAGAGCATTTGCGCATCTTCCTCACTCAGCGTCGCTCACACACAGATGTAAAAACACACCAAACACACACCGGCATAAGACGTGATTCATTTTAATGCCCTTTGTGCTCAGCGGGGTAGAAAATAAATGTTTTTTAATGGTTCTAGACTGTCAGTGCGTATGTAGCTCATACGTTTGAGGCTTGGAAAAGGCAAAGAGCAGTCGTGGTGGTGCAAAGGAGTCTGTTTATCTTGAGGTTTTTCTCCAAAACTCTGTACAGGACTGGCTTCATTTTGTTGGAAATACTTTGTAAGTTTTTGTAAATAAGCCTAGTTTATTTAATTTGAAGAGGCCTAAGAAAAGGGATCAGGATAATTCAGTGGGAGATTCAGTTTTAAATGATAACATTGGCCACACAAATGTTTTAATTTACATAGACACGCATCTTCAGCTATATAGTTTCCTAAAAGAACCAAGCGAGTAACTTTAATTTAAATGTTTCTACTTTCTTTTCCTCTCCAGTTAATGAACTAAGTTAGTAATTTGTGACGCCCAAGGTGTGACGCAGACACGAGTAAGCATATGTTGAGTTGAACTTGTGTCACGAGCCGCTGACGCTACGGTACCGGGACCTGAAGGACACAGCTAATCTCCTCCAGCTGTTTGGCGTGCACAAGCACTTTAATGGCTGCGACTGTGGACTTCTCTTCAGAATTTACAAGTACGCCAAAGTTCATTAGCTAAATATTTTCACTTAATTTCGCAAGGTCAAGTCCTCCCATGTGGGAGTCCAGATGCATTTCTTTGTAACTCGTTATACGACCGAGCTACGGAGATCTCTAAGATAACTTTTCAGCATCCCAAAAAATGTTGTTTAGACCCAGAAGGTAAATAAGCAGCTCATGTCAAGTCAGTTGATTTAAGTTTCTTTGAAATGGTTCACGGGCAAATTGTACTTGATTTTCATGTTATGGGTGAAAATAATGGTACAGTTTTTTGAGAGTTTCCCCCCCCCAAAATATTAGCAGTTTACTTGTGAGACTCTTGGACACTGTGTTCAAACCTAATTAAAAGAACAAATACAAACAAAACCCAACAGAGTGCCCCCTCAAGGAATCTTGATCAAAATGCAAACTTCACACATAGAACTTCTTTTTAATTTAAGCTTTATTTAGACAGTTTTTTCTTTTTCAAAAGAATCTGTTACTAATTCTTGTATGTCTAGCACTACAGCCATATTCTGTTGTGGAAGAGTTTGTTGCTGGCATATCGGTCATTGAAAAGTGAATGCATAGGCTCTTTGGTGGAAAAAAACTGAAATAATTTGGTCAAAGTTAATTGGCAACAAATATAATGTAGTGAACTAACATCATGCGATATTATGGACCAATGATGTAAAATATGGTAACGGCAAACGCTCTCACCGCAAACGCAAAATCTGACCAAGTGTTTTTTGTCTAGTTTCTAGCACAAATATCTTAGTTCCATGTTAATTCAGGTGTACTAACTTAAAAAGTAGCTCATTAACAATATGCTTTACGTTCAAGTAAATAATCCCTTCGTTAATGAAAAACTATTAGCTCTATTGTCAGATTATTTCACTTGTAACATGAGGAAATTGTTTTGCTATAAATAAAAAAATAAATGTATCTGCCAATGGCAGTAGGACTTTTTTTTTAAATCAATATTGAGGAATTATTTACTTCAAAACAAGCTGCTATGTTTTGCTGAAAACGGTTAGTTTTGTCTTATTTCAAGTGTAATAAGATATTTGCATTAGAAACTAGAGAAAAAATACTTAAGATTTGATGTTTTTGCTGCGCTCTGCGCTCCCTTCGGCAAACTGTTTAATAATAATCAGCTCCCAAGTTTGTTTTCTGTCTATGAATCTAAAATTGACACATGCATCCACTTTAATCTTCACCTCACATGAGGATAAACTTTTCCATTCCACAGACTTTTTCTGTTTAAGCTCGTATTACAGAAATATGGCTTCATTTTATTTACAGTGCGCAAAATTTAACATAATATGGTTCTTTTTTCTTTCTCAGATTTTCTTTTTACTCATTTCCTCTTTGTGAGAAAGTGTTTGAGAAGCACAAGTGAGACAGGCCATCATTACAGACTGTAGTCCAGAGCTGGCAGCTCTCCTTTTAGGGCAGAAGGCATGAAGACAAAAACAAGGCAGAGAAATTAAAGGCAAAGAAGAAGAAAAAAAAAACCCTACAGTGAGCATGGACACTATGTAGTTGCTAATCCTTTGTGAATTTCCTCTCCTCTCTTAGAGATGACCATCATGCTATCTAAAATACCCCCCCAAAACACATTATGCTTGTTTTCTCTTCTCCTATTTTCTGCCTCACTTTCTTCCTTATCCTTCTCCAGCTTTTTTAGTTCGTCTTTGTTGATCTTGTCTCCAGGCAGTTTACTGGAGAGATTCAGTGTACGCTTCACTTCTGCAACTCTAAGGCCCGCTGTTGATCTTTGTGAAAGTAGGAGTGTTCGATTAGCAGTCGAATGAAGGCGCGCTGCTGAATTATTTAACTACTGTCTGCTTGAACCAATACTTAAAAACCGGTGTGCAAAAACCAACAAAAAAACAAACAAAACAAAAACAGGAATGGACAGAAATTGGGGTACTTATATGCTTTATGTGATGGAACAAACTTCCAAAAAGGGTTCGTGTTTTTCTCCTTTTAGCCGATTGCAAATTTAGACTTTTATCGGTGTGCTAGCTGATAGCAGCTGACTAAGGGAGCAGTGAAGCTTGTCATGCAAGTCTTTGCACTCACACGTGTCACAGTATGCCAAACATTTATAAGATCGGAAGTCTTTAATTAGAAATGCATGAGCTCAGATATGCAGCTCATTGTCATTCAAAACCATCGATTGCATTGTGCGTGAAACCAAACGCGCGCCTCTCGTTTCCAGAGGTTCTTGAGGTACAGTTTGATCAGCAGAGGTTGGAAAAACAAGCGTTTCATCTCCAGTCTGACTATTTCATCACTCTTCAGCCCAGAGCTGCTGCAGCGGTGGCGGCGTGGGGAAGATCACGTTGGCAAGTATCTGAGCGGGCTCCTCGAGAACCAACACTGCATCATAAAGGCTTACAGATGTAAACAGTATGAGGACACTGAACCCAAGCAAAATTACATAAATCCAACTCTCCGAAAGTATTTCATCTCCCAAATCTGTAGCATGAGGCTTTGTGTACATGTTTGCTGTAAGTTGTTTATCCGCAGAGTTGCACTGCAGCTCTGATGTCGAGCTCTTTTCCCAGCCAGATGGCGTTTTTTATTCAGTAGCCCTTAGTATTTCTCAAGCCTCTCATGTTTCTTCTTGATGTTGCGGTTTGCTGGGAGTGCAACATAAATACTATCACCATGGAGTACTTTCTCCTCTATGCCAGAAGTGAAAAACTTTAAGTAAGATTGTGCAATCTGTGGCATGCTAGAAGTATTACTAGAGTTTTCCAAAACTACACATCACTCTAGCTATAAAGTCCTTCCACTACTCCCTGCAGCTCAAACAATAGACTATGAAATACTTCAGTTACTTCACAAGTACCTTGAACTGCTTTGCACCAAAACACATTAACGATCTGTTGTTGTATATTCTTTCAGACTTCTCAGGTACTCTGGTTCTGTTCTGAACCCAACATGGAGAAGCAACATTCAGTTTCTCTGCTCCTCTAATCTGGAACGAACTTCCAGAAAACTGCAAAGCTGCCAAAACACTGAGTTCCTTAAAAAACGGATAAAAATCTGTTTATAGTTACGCTAGAGCTAAAATAAATGGAACATTGAAACTCTAGTCATCGATAATGAGGATTATTCTTGATGATAAATGGACTGAACTTGTAAATTGTTTTTGCAGTCATTTTGACCGTTCAGCAGCTCTTTATACTAGAACCATATTCACTCATTCACACACATTTCTACACCAATGCAGACCACTTTGGGTGGCGTTCCTTGCCCAGGGCCTTATCGACATGTGACTGGAGGAAGCTGGAATCGAACCTACAGCTTTCCAATTGCAAGATACTCTACCCACTGATCCACAGTTGCTACGTGTGCTACACAAATGAACTCCTGTCGCCCAGATTGTATATTCATAAAACTGCACATGCAATGGGAACGGCAAATGGCCTTATGTAATAATAACCTGTGGGTTACACTGACATTTTGTTATACAAATGAACTTGACCGAAACCAGTGGTCTCAAACGGCGTTTCTCGAAGAACAATGTCTTGCAACTTTTAGACGTGTCCCTTGTCCTACACACTTGAATTAAATGGCTAATCTGCCTCACTAGCATGCAGTCAAGCTCCACATAGCTAATAGTGGGGCCAGGTGTGCTGAAACAGAGAGACATCTAAAAGTTGCAGGACACTGTGTCTTGAGGACTGGAGTTTGAGACCACTGCCTTAAACCTTTGGCTTCACGATGAGAGGAAAATATAATATTGAGTTATGATCGTTGAATATTGTGGTGATTATGCTATTTTTTTTCTATCGAATCATTGCCTGCTCCACTCCCCTTGTGAATTACAGTTATGGTGGCCATCAAACTGACATTGGAATAAGTGTTTTCAATACAATGTATTGTATTTAAAAGCTTATTCATCTTATCTCGTGAACTTTACTCTGACACACTTGATGCATATCCAGCTGCTCATTTTCTGAGAATCTGCACTAAAAGTATAATCTGTGTTTGGTCTTTTCTTTTCTGCGTTTAGAACCTGCTGTCGGAGAAGGTTGAGCAGATGATGGAGTGGTCTTCTCGGCGCTCAGTCATCCGCATGAACGGAGACAAGTTCCGTCGTTTCGTCAAGGCCCCGCCCAGGAACTACTCCGTTATCGTCATGTTCACCGCCCTGCAGCCTCAGAGGCAGTGTTCGGTCTGCAGGTACACTACCACCACAGCAATAACTGTCATATCCCCTAACCCCTATCGCACGCACGCACGCACGCACGCACGCACGCACGCACGCACGCACGCACGCACGCACGCACGCACGCACGCACACACACACACACACACACACACATATACATCTGGCCTAGAAATCTGTTGATGTTTGGCTCACCCCTGTCGCCCAGATTGTATATTCATAAAATTGCACATGCAATGGGAACGGCAAATGGCCTTATGTAATAATAACCTGTGGGTTACACTGACATTTTGTTCAAAAATACTCCAGCTAGTCACACTGCCAGTGGGACATGAATAAATTCCACAAAATAAGACCATTGAGACAAAGTTACCCACTTACTTACAGAGAGACTTGGAAACGCTTGTAACACCATCCTTAAATGTGCAATATTTAAAAGTATGTAAGTTTTATATTTAGTTTAAGATGATTTTGCCTCTTACTTTACAAATTAACTTTGAGTCACAAGGTAGAGACAGTAGTTCATTCTCCCTCATTCCTTTGGTTTAGAAAAAACCAGCTGATATAATATATGTAGAATATAAACCTTCCAGTCGACCCACTATTTTATATCAATATTATATTAAAAAAAAGACGACTACAGATTTGAACTGGAAACCATGTTGCTCTTAATGCAACTTCACTTCAGCACAATGGACAGTACCTGGAGCGGCGACGGCTCTGGAGCTGTCCGTTGTTCTGAAAGCAGCTGCAAGTCACCACTGCTGCTTTTTCTTTGGGATCTCCATGTTTGCTAGCTATACAATTCCATGAATATCTATGCTGAAATCCATCTTAATCACAGCATACAACAACATGACTGGAGTCTAATCAAAGAAAATCTCTGTCAACACCACAGTGTGTCTTTCTATCATCGTAGGGACTTTGCATTGACTTCCCTTCCTTTTTCATTTATTTCTGTAGCCTAACCCTTCCCTAAACCTAAACATTACCAGTTCATGCCTCAACCGAACCTAAACTCAATTCACACCTTAAAGTCCTAAAATTAACTCCACATGCAAAAACGGCACCACATAGGAGTAGTCAGTTCCCACAGTGGGGTATTAGTTGGAAAAATTGTCTTTACTATGTAGCAGATACAAGGCTACACACACACACGCACACGCACACACACACACACACACACACACACACACACACAGTGTGTTGTATTTCCATCAAACTGACTTTATATTCACTTCCTTTAATTTTAGTGACTGCATTTATGCTCAACCATTACCAGTCTAATCCTAACTTTAACTTAAACTCACTTCACACCAAACCTCTAAACTTAAATAGTGGAGCACAGTAGAAGTGAATGAAAGTGTGAATTAGGACAAGATGCTGACTTTCCACAAATGGCCTCCCTTTGTTGGTGAAAGTGGAGAAAGTGCTCCTCCATATGTTTGACACACCCACAGCCCAGAGTTTATGTGTCTGCATTGGGGGAAAGCATTTCGAGCAAACATGGGAACAGCTGATGGTCAGAGTTGAACCTGACCTGCAAAGATTATCACATCATTTTAGGCAACTTTTAAACACAAACACCTGAGAAATGTCTTACTAATACAAGCAGGATTTTAATACGGTTTTCTAGTATAAATAACTATTAAGAGTACAGCCTATTTGGTATTTTCCCGGGGAAAACGAGAGCATCTCCATATAGTCATGATGAAAACTTGATTTGAAAGTTGGCTACAAACCTAAGTTCTCTTGAAAACAACTTCTGATATTGCAGAGTTTGCATCTACACACAGGTATCTCTTGCAGACCTTTTCATTTTCACACCTGACACTTGATAAACTGGAATATCTGTCTCACTTGGCAAACAGCTTTAAAAAAGACCTTTAAACGCACATCTTGCTTTTGCCTGTGATCTTTGCACAGTGGGGCAGTAAAATGACTCAATAACTTGGCTCATAACATGTTGTTTTTCTAGTGATTCCACTTAATTGTTTGTCTACAAAGCTAACAGCGTTGTTCTCCTGCTTCATAAACTTGGTGCCGCAGTAGATAATGACGAGTGCTACGGTAGCTCACAGTGTAGCGCTCTACCACAAGGCTGCTGGTTAAGCACTGAAGTTGTCAGATCAAACAAACATTGAGCCGGAGCAGCCAGTAGAGATGGACTTTTAATGTGAACAAGTTGTTTAAAATTTAAAAGTAGGTCGGGAAAACTCATATCCATTGGAAGAAATCCACAAATGCTGCTTAATTCTGTATTGTACAGAAGATTTTAATTATTGATTGAATGATTCCATCTTTTCCTTGTCATCAAAATTAGGGATTCACTGACATGAATATTTGGGCCGATATCAGATGCAAGTGTCGCTGTTTTGGCGAAAAACCGATATTTTACCAGTATTTTAGATATTATATACAATTTAGCCTGATGGAAAATGTAATAAAAATCAAAAGATACAGCTATATTTAGCTTGCTTAAAGCAATAAAACTAATGCAATTTCAGATACAAATAAACCCATGCAAACAAACGGAGCAGATAAAACTGGAAGAGAAGTGTACATAGAATAAAAAGTTATTGGACAGGAGAAAATATAAAAATGACAGATGGCTCAATTAAGATCATGTCAAAGGTTTTGAAATAGCTTACACAATCTGGGAGATGTGGGGGGGAAGCAGAAAACAATCTGAATAGAGCAAAACGTGTAAAAATAGCCAAAAAGTCAGAGTTGAACAATGACCAGTCCCAGAGCGACCAAAGAACCAACGAGAAAGGAGGAAAGTGGGATGTAGAAGTTAGTTTGCTAAAGATCATGTTGGATGAAGAGGAAGGGTGCCACATTTTGTGAACTGATGAAAGCCAGTTTGTTGCTTCTGCATTCAGATCCATAGTTTTGCTACGTGACCCCCAGATGTTCAAGTCAAACCAAAGTACACTGTGAAACACGGTGACTCGGGCGTCATGGTGTGGGGATTTTATTATGCCATTGTATCAAAACCTGTCCACCACCAACAGAAATGGTTGTGTTGCCCAATGTAGAAACATTTGCACGTTCTATTACAAATGAAACATCTTAAAGCAATGTTCCCAATATTTTTCTGTATTATTGATGTAAAGATGTCATGAGGATTTTTAGCTTTTGCTTTTTGCTCTTAAAACACATCGCTGTTATTTTGAACACGACTGTACATATAGCCATACCCTGAAGGTAGGTCTTTAAAGTATTTTGAAACAAGAAAATATTACTCTGCGATCCACCCTGCAGTAAAGCTCCTGCTTATTCATCTATGAGAAATCCACCTTTGCCGCTAAAGCTCAAACTCTGTTGTATTGTCAGGATGTCTGACTCAGGTCGAGTGAACATGACAAACACTGACAATTTCATCTGGGAGTCAGAAGCCATGATGCACACTCGTGTTTTACTGTAATGTAAACTTGGGCAGCGGCGTTCGACTATTTAGTGTAAACCTTATATTTGACCACATCGGCGTCTCCAAGGAGACATTAAACCACTTTCTGAAATGAGTACCGTCCTTGTCCATTTTGACCTGATTCCTCACTCTAATCAGCCAGTCTTTTGCCTCATCAGTCTCTTGATTATGTAAGGTATTAATCATGAATCATATGATTCATCAAAATGTCAGCTCTTATTTTACTCCAGAAAGGTATGACTGACTTGCACGTTGCTGAACGATGTTGTTTCACAAAGCCTTCACAAATCCATTTAAACATTTTAAGAATAACTATTTTTATAAGCAATTACTGCATTGCCAAATCTGGCTTATCACATTTTGTGTTTTCATTTTTATGTATTTATTTGTAAGCTTCCATGTGGTTCAAACATACATAACTGGGCACAGATATTATAAGTTTATACGTCTTTCTGATGCTTTTCAGTCATGATTTCTTTTAGTTGCTACATGAACTATTCATATTTATTGAGTGACAGAAATAAAAAAATGAAATTAAATGAAATAACTGAATACATTGTATAGAAATCTTGAATGTTGTCAACAAAATAGTATTTTGAAACCTTAATTTTTAATGGCAACTGCAGAGACAAATACAAAACCGCACCTAAAAATAACTCCGTCAAACAAGTAACGCCTTTCTGTTCTGGCATACTTTTCCCACATTTAAATTGGATGTTATGCTTGCATTTTGTGTAAGTCCTCCCCATAACTATGCATGAAAATTATAACCATTGTTAGCAGCTTGTCTTAAGGTAAGGAACTTCTTTAGTCTACAGTGCAGAAGTGTAGAAAATAACCCAAGCAAATCTGGTGTAAAATATGGAGTGGCATTTTATTGATCACGGTTCAAGAACTTCTTATTTTTGAGCACATATTTATATCATAACCCTCTGTTCTCAGTATGAGTTGCATCTTGTCATGGAGTCGGTTTAGACCGTTGTTCATCTTTGTGTAGACTCATTGAATTACTCCTTAACCTTTCACACCTAAAGAAGTTATTTATATCTGATCCAACACATTCCTTTTGCGTACACACTCTTGTTGCTTTTGTCATACATGAAACATGAATGAAATGTCGTTCAGGTGCTATTTAGTTCACTGTATTTCCAATTCCTTAGATGTAGCTAAACATAAAAACTAATACTGCTGCAGTAAAAACCCATTAGCAATCTGAGCGGTTAGTTTTTTTTTCTCACGTCCAGTTTCGGCATGTCGGGCGTGCCGTATGGATGACAGCATGTGCCAGGGAAGTTTTGCTCATCAAAGTAGATGCCCCATTGTACCCTGTTAGCTTTGTTGACTTCGATGTAGAGACTTGGATTCGTATGAGTTTCAGTCATTTGGAGTGTGAGCCTGTTTGAGTTTGTCACCTAGAGGTGCATCCTGGCACCAAGTGTTGCAAGGTTTTCTTCCTTTCTCACCACTGTAAGAAAAGCACATGGTAGGTGACCCGAGCCACTGAGATGTTATAACTCAAAATACACCTGGCGATACTAATGAAACCCTCGGTTTTCAAATGGGTGTCCTTAATAAAAGCTCCATTCAAGGGATTGAAACATTTTAGTAGTAATCATTAAAAGTAGAATTTGGCGTTGAATTCGGGTAAAATGCTTGTAATATCAGCTCTCACCCTGCCAGCCTGAGTTCTGCCTGGATTTATTCAGATGTTTTTATGATCGACGCCACAAAGCGACTCCCCTACCATTAACAGCATCTATAGCAATACAACATCACCTCTCATGTTTCCTGAAGGATGACTTCCCACTCAGTAAAACCTTCAGAGGACATGACCATACTGAGGTGGTTTCAGCATTTAGAAAAGAAAGATGTTTCTGAGACAGAGTGGGACTCTACTGGCAAAGATGCATAGTGTGTGTCTTGGTTCCGTTCTCTTTTTCTTAGTTTTTCATTTTCTGATTATGTTTGTGTGCTAATTTTGTGCATCTGTAAACATGGCCGATGACAATAGAGCATGGTGCAGGAAAGTGAGATGAAAACAGGTCCTGTGAAAACGTTAAGAGATAAAAGGGAAATTATTGAGCTGATTGTAAACGAAGCATAATAAATGCAATACCTTCTTCTACCAACATTGCAAAGCAGGTTTCTATACATGTCATGTTTAAAGATTTACAATCTTGTAGGGGATCCGTTGTAGAAAACTGGCCACATTTAATCCATTATTCACAAAATGCCATATAAGAGAGTAACACCTTGAAAATAAGCTTTTGAAAAACTAAGCTAGCGTCTAGGATCATAACTATTATGAAAAATTACTTGGGTAGCTGTGATTGTCCTGTTTTTGTTTTATAGACAAGCGAATGAAGAATACCAGGTCCTGGCAAACTCCTGGCGTTATTCATCTGCATTTTCCAACAAGCTCTTCTTCACGGTTGTGGACTACGATGAAGGAGCCGACGTCTTCCAACAGGTAGGCAGTCCGTGTCGCAACCTTGAAGTCTTTCCATCCAAAAGACATTTTAACAGCACAAATAGTATTTATTTATTTTTAAACCAGTACTGTTACTTTTTTAAATTATCTTTTTTTTTTTTATTAGATCTGAAACTTTTCCTACAGTTATATACACCTCTATTCATTTAGACTCAGAGAAATTTGGTGACATGTTTCTGTTTTTTGTTTAGTAGTTTCATTAGCTTTGAGCTCATGTGTTGTGATCACTTATGGATTATATTTCTGAAACATATATTTTTGGTTTTATTTGGTCACCTAAGATGATTTTCTTTTACAATTTAATTATTTTTACCCACTACACCTCAACACCAAGACCTTTCTGAGCCATAGTGGCGCCTGACCACGAGTCGACAAAGAAGGCCTAAGATTTCTTCACTGGAAAGCTGCATTATCTGGATTGTGTGGTTAAACGGTGGAAACGATGTTAACAGCTTTCCCCTCCCCCCCGTCATTGGCATAAACAAAATACTGATGAGCAAATCCATTTTACAGCTGGCAGCAGCACTTTAGCGTCATGAAACACCTGCAGAATGCTGGTAATGTAGAAGAGTGAGCGTTGACAGCTTTGCTCTGACTGTGAGGAAATCATCACCAAGTCTGCTGTTCACATTTGGGTGTTTTTTTTTTCTTCTTCTTTCTTATAAGTTTAAGTTTATTTGCATTAATTTCTCAGAGCGTATTTGGGCCAATTAGTGATGGCTTAAATGAAGAAGAGGCAAAACCAGAATATTTAAGAATGTGACGTTACACATAGTTTGGTGAAAAATGTTGCTTTGTCAAACCAACAAGTTGTTGAATGTGTAAACAAAACCAGATTGTTATTTCAATCAATGCATACTGTGCCACCAATAATTATGTGGAAACAGAGGTTGAGCAATACTTGTCTCTACCATCATTTGCTTGACAAAAATAATGCATGACAGATTTACGTTTGACAAATTGATTCTCACAATCGGAGGCTTATGTCCTTTCTTTTTCAGTTGAACATGAACAGCGCTCCAACTTTCATGCATTTCCCTGCAAAGGGAAAACCCAAGAGGGCCGATACGTTTGACCTGCAGAGAATCGGCTTCGCCTCAGAGCAGCTGGCCAAGTGGATCGCCGATCGCACAGATGTTCAGGTACAGCCTGGTAAACTACCGATGCAGACGAATGCGCATTTGCAAGAAACCAAGATTTAATTTGGATGAAATATAGCCAGATCCACTTTTTTTTTTAAAATGTGGTACAGTTACAATTTCTCCATCTGCTGCCGTTTTAAAGTGCAAGTTTACGTCAATACTACGAGGTTTTCTTTTTAAGATTTCCCATTGCCTTGGTGTGTTGAGGGTCAAAGCACTACAGGCAATCTTTTTTTTTCTTTTTTTTTTTTGTTATGGTTCACTGTCAGCCTCAAACTCAAGCCCAAATGTAAGTTCTGCTGGGAAATGCAACTTCAGTTGAAAATCTCTGTATTGCTTTATTTAAAAAAAAGAAAAAAAAAAAAAAGAAGCGTTTTAACTAACTCTACACATACAATCAGACCAACACAGTCTGATTTATTGGTGCTGTTTACCAAAATTTAATTCATGGGTTTTATACTCAGAATGGAAGGGTTTAGGAATCTTTATTTTCATATTACATGTAATTGAATAAATTACCATAATCATGAATAAAATTATAATCTGATTAGGAAACTTTACTTTGTCATAAATATAGGTGGGAGAATTTAATAGGATGTGCAAAAGCATCAAAAAAAAGATTATGTTCAAGCTTTCTTCCAAACATTTTGCTTCTATTTATAATCCTGCCATTTAAGTACATCATTTTTAATGACTGCTTCTTCATATGATGAACTTATGTACAGTTATTGCATAAGTTGGGAAGCATAAAAGTTAGTTTTGCCAAAATAACATTTTATGCACAATAAAGTTTTTCATCTTGCTCTGCATACCACTATTATTTGAGAGACATTATTTTTGTGAGTTGCTGTGCTTTTAAAAATCATAAATTCTTGCCACATGCATCACTGGAATTCATTTCAGAATTTAATTTACGTTTTCAAGGTTGAAACCTGTGCTTTACTCTGGATTTGTACAAAGAGAATATTTGGTTCAGGTTTCAGATGCTCTTGTAGCACTTATTTGAGGCCTTTTTTCTTTGTTGTATTGATTTGCTGATCTCTTATCTCCCTCTTAGATTCGTGTCTTCCGTCCTCCAAATTATTCCGGTACTATTGCTTTGGCTCTTTTGGTGTCTCTGGTTGGAGGTTTGCTGTATCTGAGGAGAAACAACTTGGAATTCATATATAACAAGACTGGATGGGCCATGGCTGCTTTGGTATGATAACTGAATACACACACACACACACACAGGCGCGCGCACACGCACGCACACCAACTTTAGTGTTAAAACCTTCTAATCCTCAAAGGGAAAGTTATGGTATACAATGAAATATGTATTTTTTTAAATAAATGAAGAAGCACAATACTATTTTATAATAATACTATTTTCAATTTTATGAAAAATGAAGGACTTTTTAGATGTATTTATGTTTAAACTCCACCCTTTGTCTTTGATGTAGCACATGACTTTATTTTTTTTTTTAAATGTCAAAATCACTTGGGTTTTTGAGATACTGACAGAACCTAAAAATTAATCATTCAGTTTTCTAGACTGAGGTTTAATTGGACATCATGGTGTGATAAGACATCAAAGATCACAAACTGTGTAAAATAATTTCCTTCAGATCTTACACGTTTAAGCATTAACCATCTTACAACAGAGCTGATCTCAGTTCATCAAGATTTTATGTTTTGTGGGACACAATTAGACAATTACTGAAAAAACAAGGTGTGAAATATGTGGAATTTTAAATTGAAAATTGTGTTGGAACATTTTTTTTAAAATAATGACATTGCCTTATTTTATGTATTTAGTTAAAATTCTCATTATTGCCTCCCCTCAGACTTCAGCTCTCTCAATTTCTGTGTATTTCTTCTTCTTGTTGTTTTCTCTCTGTAACAGTGTGTGGTTTTTGCAATGACATCTGGACAGATGTGGAATCACATTCGAGGTCCTCCCTACGCCCACAAAAATCCACAGAACGGACAAGTGGTATGAAACACAAACATTTATGTTTATGTCCCTCCATGTTTTAAAAAATATAATATGTCAACCTTCTTCCTCAACTTAACCTTTCTCTGGTACTCTGATCTGTTTCTTTGTCTTTTTAAAATGTTTGTTTATACTTTGTGACATTTTAATGTTTCTCTGTTTTTACGTTTTTGTTTCGGTCCATTTTATTTTTAGGTAAATGCTTCTTACTGACGATGCATGTGCAAGCCGTCACATAGGTGCGAATTGGCTGGTCATCATTTAAGTTTGTTCACTCATGTGTGAAATTAAAAGGAAAATCTGTTGAAAACTGAAGAAAATGATTATGTGGAGAGAAGTTGATACAAAAAAAAATGAAAGGAGCTTGAGGATGGATGCTGAAGGAGTAATGAGTGGGATGTTTGAAAAGAAAAAAACAAAAAAAAACAAAAAACACAATAGATGGTACTTTAGAAGCACAACTAAAAAGATATTGCTTCAAATGCCATCCAGACATTTGTATGCACACATGCACAAAAACTCTTCCACCATCAGTCAGGGACAAGGTCAAATACACAAGTGAGCCGTGAGGTTTTTGTGGACACACTTGATCAATTTCACACAGAAACAGGGGGAAAAATCTGCTATTGAAAGGCAGCAGAGCTCTGCACAAACACACAGTGGAGAGACGTCCACACAGACTCCCACAGAGTAATAAAAACACACGTTTCGACCCCCCTCCCCTCTTCACTTTTTCCATTCCACCACTTCTTTCTTGCTCGGTGTAAAAGGCGGTCTATTTATCAGAGGATGTTACCTCTGTCATTTTTCAAACTTTTTGATGATAGGCTACACAGTCATCCAGTGCGGCTTTTAATTTAGCCTTCACCGGTTCTTCTCGCTGTCATTTCTGCAGCCAAGCCCGGCTCTTTGCTACTTTCCCTCTGAGCCGGATTTGTTTTCGCCCAGATGAGCTTCTGCACTTCAAAGTGAAAGTAAATGTGACCAAAACCCTAAATCCACATTTAATCACTTAAGTGCAAATAAAAATAGTTTTTTTTTTCTTTTCTGCAGCTGTTACTTCATAAAGATAAAATTCATTCATCTTCACTGCAACTTAAACTCTCGTTACATGTGTTGCACTTTGAGTTGAGTGATATGGATTTAAAGTTTTATCACGATATTTTGTAGTACTGTTGTGATAATAATAAAACAACTATTTATTACTCTGTGTTTCTACAACTGTATGATGGCAAACTCAAGTACTGCTCTTGAGAAACACACCCATTGATAATATGATTTTTTTTGTAGGACACCAGTAACCGACAGAAGTATGATTTGTACCACTAAACTGCACATAGTAACTGCATTTAATTTTATTTTCAAATGTAATGACACTATCATTGAACAAACAAATGGAAAAAATACTAAAACTATCAATCCAGACGATGCGTAAATCAACATTCTTATCATGATGAATGATAAACGGTATGATAAATGCACACTATTCAAATAAAAGTGAAACCAAATGTTGCCACAGCAGATTCATAAGGTAAGAATAGAGCCTAGAGAGATTGAAAATATTCCTTTTGTTTACAATGTATTCTCTAAATCCCTAGTTACACAATGGTGACAAATCCCACATGCTTAATAATCCTTGTTACGTTGTGAATTTTGCTTTTCCTTTCTTTGCTCGTTCCCTGACTCCGTCATTCTCTGCTCATTTATTCTCCATTTCCAGTCCATCTTTTGCATCTCTGACTATTCACACATTATGCAGCAGTTCTTAAGCTGAAGTGTGTTTTTTGTATATAGCTAATCTGAATAATTCCTTCTTGCCTGTCTGTCCTTTTTTATTTTAATACCATGTTCTGCCCTTTAGATGACTGAACACGGTGATGATGGCAGCATTAAAGCTTAGTCAAGTGTTAAGACGGGCTTTTGGATATAAGCAGAAATTAATTCAGCAGTTTTAAAAACTGGAGCTATGGGCATATTTTTTAAATGCATTGGTCAGCAGGTCATAAAAGATTTCCTACCAAGCAGGCATAAACTATTTTTATTTTTTCAGATAGGTTCAGAAACGGCTGCATCAGTGTACGATTACATAAGAACAGAGGAGAACTTAAAGCACGCTGTTTGCACTTTGCAGCTACTACGGAAATGCATAACCAAAGTGTTTTCTGTTGGAAATTTGCCTTTATTGTACAATCTTTCATTCTTATTTTTGTTTTTCTTTGCTTACTTTGAACATGCTTATTTTTATTTGCCTTTAACTTGTTGCTGGCACATTGAATTTCCCCAGAGTTTCTATTTTTATTGAGGGGGAAAAAACTTGCTGAATGCCTGATGGCGTCACTACAGTGTGAATGTTTCACAGTTAATTAGAATATTATCAAAGCTAATTTATTCTGTAATTCTTTTCAGAAAGTGAAACGCGTGCAGTTGAAACCAGAAGTTTACATACACAAAAATAAATGCAACTTTTTTTTCTCACTGTCTGAAGATGAATCAGACCAAGCGTCTCTTGTTTTAGGTCGGTCAGAATTACTAACTTAATTTCAAATGCCACAAAAATGAGAGACTGTGTCAGATTTATTTATCTGTAAAACTCTCAGCATGAGTTTCAGCTGTACATGCTTTATTTCTTGTAAGCGCAGCAGTCTTGATGACATGGAGCACAGCGACACGATGCATGCTAACCCTCTACATTTGACGTTCTTGGGCTAACAGACTGAAATAGTTAAGGATTAGCCACATTGGATCCTTTCTCTCTCATTCTGTGTGTTGTGACAGTGAATGGCTTCATGGCCGCTGTGCTCACCATATTGAATAGATTCCCATCTTCTCCTTTTTCTACTCCTCCCTCGCCTTTTTTTATATAACTTTCTCTCATCCCCCTTCTCTAATCCCTTCATCTTCCCAGACAGTGTAATTCCTTTAAAATGATGAGCGAGCGAAGCCAGGTAGACTCCATTGAAAGGATTTGTCAACTGACAAATGGCACAACAAAGTAGATGGAGCTGCTGTGCGTCACACTGTGCAGCCACGAAATACCGCTTGCTCATTTTTTTTTTTTTCCTTTTTTTGTGCTTATACCCTCACAAAATGGGACATGGTGGAGGTTAGCTTTAACAAAGCTATACACAAATTTGACAGGCACAAATTTGTTACACAGTCAGCAGCACTTGTACGCTCCCTGGGAGGAAGCGGTTGTGTGTTCTCTATTTGAGCTTCACAATCTAATGACTCCAAAAAATACGTTTTTGTCACAACCCTTTGAACACTGCGACGCGGCTAATGACGGCACGAACTCGAGAGTAAGACAAAAAGAACGACAGAGGCTGAAGAAACGTGTGTGAGGCCAGGGACGGCTGCAGGATGTCATCGGAACACGAACCCAATCACATCCCCAACGCTCAAAACCAGCTCAGAGCATCCCGGCCCGCACCAATATGTGGCGTGATGCGCATGGCACACAAACACGGCGCAGCTGACCCACACAAGACCAAACGCGCACAATGCGACACAGAAACGTGCATAGCATGCACAGCATGCACATGCCTACATAGCATATTTGTTACACGTTAGACTGAATAATAAAAAAGGCAAAGAAAGAACGAAAGCCCAACTGTAGGCAGGATCACTTCCTATTGTCTGACATCCAGAAGAGAAATAGGTGAAGTGGCAGCATTTGCTTCATTTCTGCTCTTTTTATCAAGTGTTTTGTCGAGATTTAAAGCTGCAGTTTTTAAGTTTTACAGAACATGATTTTTTACATGTGTTAAAATGATTCATTATTATGTCGTGACAGCATAATGAGACAGATAATCTGTGAAAAAATTTAGCTCTTTTGCCTTTTTCCGGTGCTCCAAGTACCAACTGTAGAAATACAATGTTCAGTCAGAAACAACCAGTCAAAGCTAGGAGGAGGCTTAAAGCTCTGTCAATCACCCTCGTGAATGCGCCACTCACACTCTCGCCCTTTCTTTCTGCAATGCTAAAGCTAGTTTACCGCAACATGACCTGCAATGAATGATAAGGCCAGTTAGCATGGTTATAAATAATGCCAGATGAACTGTTTTCTCCTGAAACAGTGAGTGTTTTATTCTTCCATTAGAACATTGAGCAGCATGTACACAAACACTATTGACAGCTCTAGGACACTCCTCCTGGCTCTGGTTGGTTGCTTTTGACTGTTAGTGATGCATTTTTGCAAACCACAAGATGAGGTGGAGGAGCTTGATCTTTTTTCCCAAAGATTATCTATCTCACACGGTGTCAGTTTTAGCAAATATGGAGAAAACGTGTTGTTGTAAAGGTTGCATATTGCAGCTATAGTTGTTTAAAAGTCTGTTTATTCATTTTCAGTTAGTTTCAACGTGCAGCCACATTTAGCTCATGAAAGAAGCACTAGCTAGCAAACTGCGGTCACCCCCACAGACGCACACAGATGTATTGACACATAAAACTACTTTTCATTTCTTTTTCCACAATTTTGCTAATATGGGGTTAAGAAAAGTCAAACGTCAAATAATTCTAATTAAACTTTTGGGGTTTTTTTAAATGCAAAGGAAAATCCTCAAGCTATGCACGATGTGGACATTTGCTGCCTGCAGAAAAGCTCTGCCTGCCTTTTTCGTTCTTTTTAAAGTTAGTGGGTGCGTTCCGGTGGGTACTTCCTCAGCCAGCTGACATTAGATTTTCGTCAAGCTGTTGCCGTGTCTGCAGCAAAACATATTCAGCGTCGTAATTTCCAATCACATGCTTAACATTCTACGGATCATTTTTGGTGTAAGCTGCACTGACTGTAGCTGATCCAAACTGCAGCCCTTCTAGACGGCAGAGTTCTCGTTAAGCAGAGCTTAAACCTCAAGAGTCGCAATTAAAAATGTTGGTCGTGGATGGAGAGGACTTTACAGTGCAAATTGTGCTGTGGTAGTCGGTTTCAACACATTTAAATGTTGGTGTTACAATTCAGCTCAGCTCTGAATTATTGGGGTGAATAATGATGAGAACCAGATGGTGAAACCCGACTGGATTTAACCCCGTTTATTGAGTTTGCTGAAGAGATTAAATAAATGGAGACGAACATGGCCGCTTTGCTGCAATCTGGAAAAAGGAGCATTAACTCAATAATAGCAAATAGACTCGTCACTACTGGTTAGAGAAACAGGACTAAACCTGAACTAAGGTACATTTATGGTGTAGTTTACAGGTATCTACTTATTTAAAAAGGATCCTATCACAAGTAAAAAAAAAAAGGTTAGATGAACATATTACTTTACATAAATAATACCTGATTATGTCAGAACATTGAGTGCAGAGGAACAATATTGTAAGTTACTGTTAAATTGAGGGCTTGTGTATAAATCTGTGTGGGTATAATTACAGTACATTTAGTACTCAATGCAAATTCATTTTGATTTTGTCTCAGGAATAATTGATTACTAGTAATATTATTCTAGTCTGATCATATAAAAGTGTACCCTCATAAATTGTATGATCAAAATTTAATTAATTTCACTGGTGGTAAAAACAACAAAAACATTCATAATGGTGACCTATTTAAACTGCTACTTCACATAGTCACAATCATTCATAATATTGATAATGACTTGCAGGGATTTTAAAAAAGTAATTAGATAATTATTTAATTTATTAAAACATCTTTTTTTTTTTTTTACATTAAATATCATTCTGCACAGTCATGGCCAACACTGACTTTCCAGTGAGACAGAGTTCTTTTGCAAAAACATCCTGTTGAGAATACATAATTCTGTATTTTTCCTTCNAGATGTATTGACACATAAAACTACTTTTTCATTTCTTTTTCCACAATTTTGCTAATATGGGGTTAAGAAAAGTCAAACGTCAAATAATTCTAATTAAACTTTTGGGGTTTTTTTAAATGCAAAGGAAAATCCTCAAGCTATGCACGATGTGGACATTTGCTGCCTGCAGAAAAGCTCTGCCTGCCTTTTTCGTTCTTTTTAAAGTTAGTGGGTGCGTTCCGGTGGGTACTTCCTCAGCCAGCTGACATTAGATTTTCGTCAAGCTGTTGCCGTGTCTGCAGCAAAACATATTCAGCGTCGTAATTTCCAATCACATGCTTACCATTCTACGGATCATTTTTGGTGTAAGCTGCACTGACTGTAGCTGATCCAAACTGCAGCCCTTCTAGACGGCAGAGTTCTCGTTAAGCAGAGCTTAAACCTCAAGAGTCGCAATTAAAAATGTTGGTCGTGGATGGAGAGGACTTTACAGTGCAAATTGTGCTGTGGTAGTCGGTTTCAACACATTTAAATGTTGGTGTTACAATTCAGCTCAGCTCTGAATTATTGGGGTGAATAATGATGAGAACCAGATGGTAAAACCCGACTGGATTTAACCTCGTTTATTGAGTTTGCTGAAGAGATTAAATAAATGGAGACGAACATGGCCGCTTTGCTGCAATCTGGAAAAAGGAGCATTAACTCAATAATAGCAAATAGACTCGTCACTACTGGTTAGAGAAACAGGACTAAACCTGAACTAAGGTACATTTATGGTGTAGTTTACAGGTATCTACTTATTTAAAAAGGATCCTATCACAAGTAAAAAAAAAAAGGTTAGATGAACATATTACTTTACATAAATAATACCTGATTATGTCAGAACATTGAGTGCAGAGGAACAATATTGTAAGTTACTGTTAAATTGAGGGCTTGTGTATAAATCTGTGTGGGTATAATTACAGTACATTTAGTACTCAATGCAAATTCATTTTGATTTTGTCTCAGGAATAATTGATTACTAGTAATATTATTCTAGTCTGATCATATAAAAGTGTACCCTCATAAATTGTATGATCAAAATTTAATTAATTTCACTGGTGGTAAAAACAACAAAAACATTCATAATGGTGACCTATTTAAACTGCTTCTTCACATAAAGTCACAATAATTCATAATATTGATAATGACTTGCAGGGATTTTAAAAAAGTAATTAGATAATTATTTAATTTATTAAAACATCTTTTTTTTTTTTTTACATTAAATATCATTCTGCACAGTCATGGCCAACACTGACTTTCCAGTGAGAGAGTTCTTTTGCAAAAACATCCTGTTGAGAATACATAATTCTGTATTTTTCCTTCCATCTCTTTTAGCCAGTTGTAAAGCTAAAGCTAAAGGAAATGACATGTTAGGAAACGCACTCAAAGCTAAGGGTTAAAGGGTATGAACCACTAGGGAACGCCCTGTTTAGGGCGTAGCTCGGATAGAGGCTAACAAAAGTAATGGAAAACTTTGTCTGTTTGCTCCTAATGGTAGCATTAGAAATGGACCAGCTGGATTTTAGTATTAATAAATGAATTCATGAATTCAACTCACTGACTCTTCTTCAACTTCATACATCAAAAACTCAGCATGGAGAACAGATAAATTCTCCACAATCCTTAAAGTACTGAGTGCTGGATGTGGAGGTCACACAACGGTAGCTGTTTTCATGGTAGGTTGTAACCCTATATGGGTTTTCAGAGCCAAATTATAATCTTCCAAAAATAGTGAGAGTTAATGTGTTCACAGGTTTTTCTGTTTTCATGAACTTCTGTCAAAAAATTGAACTTTGCCATTTTGATCACAGCACTTGTATTGCTGGTCTACAAGCCCCATTTACCGTCCCACTCAGGACTACTGCATTTATACTTTTCACAGTGATTGTTATTGCAATAATTTTGAGGTGAGTCAACTTTAACAAAAGTTAAAAAATGTTTGTGTTTTGAACACTAACTCTTTCTTAATTCCACCGATAAGAAAGGCCTTAACGCTTAATTCATCATAACAACCTTTTAATTAAAATGGCATTAAGCCACCACTCCAGCTAGACTGGATGCAGTCCAAAAAACTAAATTAGTAGTATAACTAAGCCTGCTGAGGAAATGGAAGTTATCTCATTTTGATGATTGACGTCTCCTCAAAAGAAATATGGATAAGAGAAAAAACACTTCAAACTGCTTTAACTGACTCCAGAGTAATTAAGCTGAAATCTCAATGGAGTGTGTAAACACCGCATTGCATAAATATCGAGAAGATGATGAAATTGTGAAACATAAACCTGTGACTAAAGTAGATCTTATTTACTTAAGACTCAGTGAACCAACAACTATTTCCCTTATTTTTTTAGAAGTGATAGATAAATGGGTTATTTTTTTGTTGTTGAGGATCAGCTTTGTTTTAGGTTTTATCATAGCTGACACTCTTGTCCTCAACAACTTGAAAAAAACCCAGTTCCTATCATAATAGCAGTTTGAACACAGCCATTATAAATCACCTCCTGGTGTAAATTATACACCTGTTTTCACTTCGTATCTCTTCTATATGGTATTTGCCTTCTTCTCACTGTTTTTTTTTTCCCTGTTTTGTTGATTTTTCCATTTATCATCTTCCCTGTCTGAGTGCCTCCTGACCTTTATCAGCCCAAAACAAATCCAAAGCACAGATTCAGGCACACACTGTATACACAAATACACCATAGCGGATGGAAAAGGGATAAATTTGGCTAATTGTAAAGGTTATCGGCCCACACTGATTATGGGTTGACATTATTATGGTTTGCCTTT